>NW_005842770.1:658952-690034 GCF_000455745.1 Alligator sinensis
CGAGCTGCGGCTCCATCCTGCACCCTGTCCTGGCTGAGCAGCGCCTGCCCCAGCCCCACTCTCTCCCTCACTGCAGGGGCTTTGATCTGCCCCCCAATGCCCCTCCCCTCCCACCATAACATCCTTACCAGCTGCAAGCAGCAATCCAGGCTGCAGAACTGTGCTCCTTGCTACCTACGTGCTGCGTGGTGCCTGCACGCGTGCACGGGCCATTTATTGGCCACATCAGGCCGATTTCTGATATAGTCAATTTTCTTTATATCAGTGCCGATCCAATATCAGACTGATGTATCAGCGCACACCTATTATTACTAAAGAATCCACAGAAATGGTCACACAGAAAAACTACATTAAGTTGTGTAAGGGTCAACAACATTTTAAAGATGATGCAACTAAGTGCAGATCATGCATTATAGGATTTGTGAAACCCTTATATGAAATCCAAGAGATGCACAATGAAAGCACGAAAGAACCATAATCTCTGCCCTGTAGTGACACGATGTGGGGAAAACAATTTAAAAAAGTATGTCTTTCACAATTAATTTACCCTAGTCTGAGACCATATACACTAACTGCCTTTATTCACGATCATTAATTTTGCAGGCTAGAAGTAAATGTTTTTTTTTTTGAGCGCCTGATATGTGCACTGATTAGAGGTGCACTGATACATCAGCCTGATATTGGATTGGCACCGATATAAAGAAAATTGTCTGCATCGGAAGTTGGCCTGCTGTGGCCGATAAATGGCCCATGCATGTGCGCAGCCACAGAGCAGCATGTAGGTAGCGAGAAGCACGGGCCGGCAACTTGGGAGAGCTGCATGCACTTGGTAAGTCTGTTGTGGTGGAAGGGCAGGGGAGAGGGGAGGGGTGGAAGGGCAGGGTAGAGCGCTGGCAGGAGCCATGGCTTGTCCAGGAGGGGATGGGGAGGCTCCTGCTGCTGTGTGCACCCCAGGAGGGCACAGGGGGTGGGTGCCTCTGGATCTGTGTGGGGAAGGGCAGCTGCTGCTATAGGCTGGGGCTGCACCGGGCTGTTCCTGGCAGGGGCTGGGTCGGGCTGTGCTTGCGGCGGGGCGGGCAACAGTAGCTATGGCAAATTTTGGGGTGGCTGCAGCCCCCTGGTAGCCGATGCAGCCCACCCAGCTCAGATCCAGGAGCACATGCCCTCCCACCCCCGTGCACTCCCAGGGTGTTCGCAGTGGTGGGAGCCGCCCCCCCCGCCCCCTGGGGAGGCCGCGCCTCCATCCTGCACCTGCACCACCCCAACTGGGCAGCGCCTGTTCCAGCCCCACTCCTTCCCTCACCACAGGCCCTTAATCTGCACCCCCACACCCCTTCACTTCCCCCTCCCCTTCCACCACAACAGACTTATCAGCTGCACGTAGTTCTTCAAGCTGCCGGGCTGTGTATTGGAAATCAGATCAGTATCAGCCAATATGCCTCCTTAAAAATTGGCTATAGTTATCGGCCCTAAAAAAACCCGTGCACCCCTAGTTTCCACACCTTATTCTGTTTAGATTTCTTTAAAGTATAACCTTAACTATGCATTTCTTGGGGCCTAATGCTTGCTTTGAGAATTACAGTATGCTTCTAATGACTGGCGTTTACTAAAAATGACTTTAATAATTATTGCCTAGTTTTTCCTACTTGCATTTAGATGGCATAGTCCCTATTCCAGCGTTTCTTGAAAGTAGTTGGAATAAAAGTAAGAAGAAAGTATACAGTGGTTATGGCTAAAAGAAGTAGTGTGCAGTTCAGCTGGGGAGTGCCCAAGATCCCTTTTTTAATAGCTCTTTACTCTACACACAGCCAAAATCTGTGCGCTGTGTAGTGATGAACCACATATATCTTTGAAAATAACTACCATCTCATGCATACAGAAGTTAGTTCCTGCAAGACCAGCTGCATGTATGAGTCCAAGATTTGAAAATGGAGCTTTAAGTATCAATGCTTGAGGTCACATAGGTGCCACAGAACGGATTTGTTTCCACCATCATACTTTAACCACAAAACCATGTAATATTTAAAAAATGTTAAATTTTATCTTTTTTGGTCTAAATGATTAATTTTCTTCCACTATGGACAAATCGTTGAACATAGGCTAAAATGAAATTAGCACTACACACAGAGAACACATTCAGATATTCAAAATGATATAAATGACAAAGGCTACATACACTTTTCAGAAACTTCTTAATTTACATTTTTGAGGAGAACGAACTAAATACCAAGCAGAATAGTCTTGGTCCTTTTACTCACCTCTTTCCTTTTCTGGAGCAGCAACTCTAATCTTTCATTGGCTCTTTTACCAATCATTTTGTTCCTCTCTGCTTCATACTGCCTCTGTGTATTATCCTGATGAATACTCAGGTTTAAGGCAACATTCACAAGAGCAGTCATAAGCTTCATAGCTGAAAGAAGTGGAAGATGAAGGAAAGTTACTCACTTGTAACTGGGGCTCAAATATAATACCTCAACAGATCCACATTCATGGGATGTAACCAACTCCTGACATAGGTATACAGAATTATCTAGAAAATAGTTCCCACTGAAGGCATACCCACGCCCCCGACTGATCCAAACGTTAGAAATCAGAGTACAGAAGGAACTGGGCTCCAATTGCCCTTGGAGCTCCTTTTCATGTTTTCAGAGTAATATTAAAAACTGGTGGTGGTGAAGGAGCAAATCAACATAGTCTGTCAAGTCCAGTAAGTGGAAAGTAACTTTCTTTCATTGGGAGTTTTCCCAACACACTTGGGAGGTAGACTGTGTGTAACAACTGTATGAAGATGACTAAAAATTACAAGAAGAATGCCTGGCATGCAAAAGATTGTCTAATTTTATCCCAATCACGCAACTGGTCCAGTAAAAGATATCACCCCCCCAAATTCTTGCCTCTTGCACAATTAAAAAAAGCTGCTGGACTATTTCTTTGAAACTGAAGTCTGATATGGCTCCCCAGTCAAAAAAGAGTATTGTGTAAAAATACAAATTGAGCTTTATATCGCAATTATGAAAACATTCCTCAGAACATGCTATGCATAATGCTGATCATGTAGCTGAGGTTATCCCAATGCTTTCTAGTACTAGTGCCCCTTTCATATGCCTTCTTCTCAAATTGTAGCAAAATTACAAATGGCATCAATTTACTGTAACTCTCAATTTACATTGACTCAATATCTCTTCCTTCCCTTCATTATATGTATCTGATTATAGAAAACATTAATAAACATCCTTCCCATATTTTAGACACTGACAAACTGAACACAGGGTACAATGGGCTACAATCCCACTCCATTAAGTATCCACTAGGACAAATAATATTAAGGTAAAAATTCCTTAACTGCAGACATAAGAACAACTATCAGCAGCAGCAGCACCACCACCAATGAACCCTAAGTCATCCTTCCTTAAATGTGCTGGAAAAAAAAGACAGGCACTGAACCATTTCAGGAAGCTTATCAAATTTAACCCAGGTGAAAAGCAAATCACAGACTACCTTTACTAGAATCCTCCCCCAATTAATATGAAGTGATCTCAACCTAAGTGCTTTCACTCTTTGCCAGCACAGTAAAATGTCACTCTGGAAGAACATTTCTTCTGTCATCTAGTACTAAATCTTACAGAGTTTTAGAGATTCAAATTACTACTTTGGATAATACCAGGAGATTCCCAGGCTGTCTGCAGACAAATATAGAGCACCAATATTATATACTCTCAACATGATCCTCTGCCTAAAGAAAAAATAAGCTATATTCTGTGCTTGCTTTAGTTTCTAAATAGTTGTAAGACCTGGATAATGTAGTATGATGTCCAAACTCAAAGGAAACCCTTAGTTCACATCATCATACAGATGGGGCGGGGGGGAAGAAAGCCTTTCCACTCAGATCACTGTAGACACTGGGTCATCTTTTCCATTGCGAGGCTGGACATGATTTAACAACTGAGCTATCAGTATGCTAAAAACAACACACATTATCTCTTTGCTAACATTTAAGTAGTTCCATGTATACACTGAAAAAGGAAGGGGCAACAGAGGGTATCATAGAAAAGTAGGGCTGGGAGGAACCTCTGGAGGTTGTCCAGTCCAGCCTTTGCCAGAGGCAGGTTCATCCCTATCCAAAGCCATCCCATATAAATCCTTGTCTAATCTATTAATAAAATTGTATAATCAAACCTGCCACACAAATACAAGACAAAGCACCTTAACCTGCTATAGGTAGGCTGGGGGGTGGGGCACGCGCGGCAGTCACAGTGACCAGCATCCTGCTGCTGCAAGTGTGACTAAAAAATTATGCATGAGAGATTCAAGGAAGAGGGCCATGCCCCCATGCCACAGAGGAACGCAACCCCAAGTCTGTATAGTCTGATTAGGGGATAACATTTCTTCCTGATCCAAAATGTGATGGAGATTCCACAGCTTCCCTAGGCAGTCTATTCCACTGTCTCACTGCCCTAACAGTAAAGATAACCTTATATCCAATCTAAACCTGCTTTGTTGCAAATTCAAGCCATTGGTCCATATCCTACTGCAGCAAGAGAGAAAAGGTGTTCTCCCTCTTCTTTATGGCAGTCCTTCAGATATTTGAAGAATGCTATTATGTCGCCTCTTAAGTACCTCTTCCATAAGTTGAACATGCCTATTTCCTTCAATGTTTCTTCATATGGCTTGCCTTCCAAGCCCTTTATTATTTTTGTCACTCCTTTCTGGACCCTCTCTAACTTCTACATGTCCTTTTTAAAACGTAGAGCCCAAAACTGCATACAACGGTCTAGATGAAGCCTAATCAGGGCCAACTCAAGAGGCATGATCACCTCCTGTGTCTTGTATTAATGCTCCTACTGATGCTACCCAAAACCACATATTATTCTTGTGCAGCTGTTACACTGCAGACTCGTATTGAGTCTGTGATCCACCAAGACTCCTAGAACTGACATCCAGCCAAGTGCCACACATGTTGTATTTGGGTTTTTTATTATTTTTCCCCAAGGTATAACACCTTGCACCTACCCGTACTTAATTTCATCCTATTAGCTCGGGCCCAACTTCCCAATTTTTCAAGATCCATCTCAACTGCATTCTTGTCTTTCAGTGTGTTCATGATCCTTCCCAGTTTTGTGTCATCTGCAAATTTGCTCCAAAAACTCTCTATTCCAGCATCCAAATAGTTAATAAACATGTTGAACAGCACTGGCCCCAGGACTGCATTTGAAGCCTACTGCCATTCTGACATGAATCCATTTATAATTACCCTTTGCTTGTGGCTACTGAGCGAGTTGTCTATCATCTAGCCCACATTTTTCCAATTTGTTATGAGAAGGTCATTTGAGACTGTCAAAAACCTAGCTGAACCCTGCATACACTATATCCACCGCATTCCCTTCATGCACCCAGCTAATTATTTTGTCCAAGAAGGAAATCAAGTTTGACATGGTTTGTTCATAGTATATCTGTGTTGGGTGCTCATGATTGCTCCTTCCTTCTCCAGATGCTGGCAAACAGACTTCCTTATGATATGCTTCAATAACCTCCTGGGTACCGAGGTGAGACAAGCCAGTCTAACGTTCCTCCGGGGTCCTCCTTTTTGCTGTTTTTTAAACAGGGGCACTACACTGCTCTGGTGCCTCACCTGTCTGCAAGGACTTGATAAATGTTATTGCCAAGGTCTCTGAAATCTCCACTGCCAGTTCCTTCAGTGCCCTGGGATGAAGTTCATTAGGTCCTGCTGACTTGAATTGGTTCAGACGCATCAAAAGCGTTTCTTCTGTTATCTCACCCCTGAAATTGTCCCTTTCCTTATCCAAAAAATCCCTATAAACTGTCTGGGTGCAGCTTGATTTTTTTGTAAAGACTGAAGGCAAAGTAGCTGTTGAGCAGCTCTACCTTCTTTGCATTTTCTGCTAAGAGCTCACCCTGACTACTTAGCCATGGACTCATTGCTTCCTTGGTCTTCCTTTTCTGGCTAATATACTTATAGAATCTTTTCTTGTTGCACATTAAGCAGTATGTGTTTTCCAAGAATGAGGATGTATAGAGGTAATTCTTAAAACAGAATCTCATGTTTGTACCACTTGTTCTCTGGACAAAATGAGCAATACGGACAGAATTTCAAAAGGCTTCAGTTCACTGATTGTTACATTCGTTTGAAAGTCTGGCACTAACTGTATGAAGTTACAAGGTCATGGATATTCCTGGAACTCTGAGCTTATACAAGGAAATAAATGAAAGCTAACCTCTTTCAAAAAACTGGTCTCAATTTGGGGTTCTGATTAACTGAATATCTGGACAACTAAAGAAAGTGGCTCGGCAAAGATTAAGCATATTAATATTTTATCATATTTTCCTGCACATAACATACCGCTTCCCCCCAAAACCAGCTGCTGGAAACTTGAGTGCACATTATATGCGAGAAATGTGGTAAGAACAGGTTCTACTTCTCACAGGTGACACTGAAAAAAACCCCTGCAACAATCCACAGGGAGCAGAACAATGAGCAGGCTCCACTCCCTAGCTGCTGCTGCTCAGTTACTTACTACGAAGAATGATCTGTTTTCCTTCATTCTTTCAAAACAAGGAGCATATTAAATTCCAGAGCATGTTATATGTGAGCAAATATGATGCAAAGATAACAACAACAATAAAGAAGAATATTACACTTGATTCTCTAAATGTTTAAATTAGAATGACAGGTATGACATATAAGCCTGTATGGTCTGGAGTCTATTTATCTCAGACATCACACATCTCATTATGTATCTCAGCTAATTTTAAACAGAAGGAAGTCGCTAGGGGCTGACAGCAGAAGATGACACTCAAATCTAGAATCCTGGCCTTCCTTTCCAAAGTCTATTTGGAAGCAGTCATTGAAAAGAGGGGTATGTAGGCATGGTAGAGTTTTTCTTTCTCTGGTGGATAGGATTAGTTTTTGGTGACACTATTAATCAGAATCTATTTAATGCATTTAAAATGTACTGTACAGGGCACCTGGGGTTTTATGACAGGCACCTTATGCTACAAAATAAATATTCATCAATAAATTATGCAAAAGTCTTTTTTTTCATTCAAAAGACTGGAAAGACTACACAGGACTTTTCATCTTTAGCTTGCTAGCTCAAATCCAATGCAAAATGGAAAAGACTGAAAACTGCCGATGGCTATTTAATGGCATGTATGAAATAACTTGATCTCTGTCCAGTTCCCCATGGACAAGAGTCTACATCATCATAAAACTGACTTTATTTTTATTGGTGATCTTCAAGAAGTGGTTAGCTTTTAAGACAGGTTTGTGATACACTAATGGGACAATATCATGGTACATTTGTATAGCTACTGCCTGTGCTTTTATATGGCAATAGATAAGTTGTGAGCTTCAGTTTCCTGAAATGTCAATCAGAAGCAGATCCTGGATTTCACAAAGGGGAGTGTGGAAACAAAAACCAGCACTGCAGGGGTAGCTGCACCCTGCTCTTCCAGCTGCCTTCCTGCTCCCACTCCACCAGGGTGGGCAGACCATGCCATGGAAGCAGCAGCTGGGGACTTGTCTAAGTCCCCAAAGCAGGTAAGAATTTTCCTTCTTCCCCTCCCTGCTCAGAATCACATCCCCTCCCCAGCTCCCCCACCTGCCACTGTCCCAGGGATGAGGGGAGCTATAGCAGTGCTCCAGCCAGGCTGCACAGGAGCCAGGCTCAGCCTAGGACAGGGGTGGCAAACAGGTGGGTTCCCCCCACCCGCATCTGCTTTTGGGCTGGCAGGAATCACCTGGGGGGACCAGGCAACCCACCCACCTGCTGCCATCACAGTCCCAGGCTGATCCCAGCCCCTACTCTGGAGCAGCATAGGAGCTTCCCTTGCTCCCAGGACAGAAAAAGCAAAAGATGGGGGTGGTAAGAGTGGGGGTGGGGAGAGCAGGGAAGGGGAAATAGTGGAAGGGTTGGGGGGAATGGATTCGTTTCTGAGCATGGGAAGGAAGGGGGTGGAATTCTCATGGTCTTTGGCAACTTCTGGTCTCATTCAAGCACATTTCCCAAGCTATATGCCAACCCAGAAATGTTTTTTGTATAGTTAAATCAGTTATGATACAATTTGCATAGGATTCTCAGAAGAACTCAGTGTTGCCCAAACTCTGTCCCATTCCCCCTAATGGTAAAACCGAGAGCAGTTAGGTATAATAATAACTGTTTTGAAAATCCTGTTCTTTGTGCCAACTTACTTACCAGCGAGCGTACTGGTATGCCTGAAAGCTCGAACTTGGGAATCTGACAAACCAGTCAGAAGAGAGATGACTGTATCCATCATGTATTCATCGTAAATGATGCTATACTGACACTGTCGAATCAGCACGCCAATGAACTCACAAAAATTTGACCGAAATTTTTTCCATTGTGGACCAGGCATGGTAAGTGGATAATCACCACTGTCCTGAAGGAAGAGAAGATGCACATAATTCAACATTTAAAAGGTTTCCCCATTCTGTTCCATTCTATTTCCCCCCCCAATATCTTATTCAAAACAACACATAAAAAAAACTTCTGTTTTGTATATGCTTCTTTCTTCCCCCCACCCCCTTGAGTTTGACACGCTATCACAGAAGCAATGGAAATTTTAGGGTGCAAAACCCGATTCCAATTGTCCAATAACCATTGCTGGAAAGCAGTGAGAATGTGAAATCTTCAGTGCAGTTTAGTCAGTCATCTGATCCTTAACTCCTCTCCATCTTCACACTGGACACAACTGTCTTTCATTGGTACTGCACATATACTTTGTCATATTCAGTTCTTTCACATCACAGGATAATACATAAATTCAGTTGCAGCCTAAACTGTTGTGACTCCAATCTCTCCAAATGATCAACATGATATAGTATATCATTACAACATGAACATAGGGGTTTTTAAGTTAAACATTCAAACGCCAGACAATATCAAAACCAAATCTATCTGTGGAGCTTATTCTCCCTCTTTGTGCATATGTATTTCAAAAGTGTTTTATGGAGACCAAATGCTATTATTTCTCTAGACTCCAAAGCACAAATTGAACTGTGCAAAGCCATTAAGACAGGTAATACAGAAGTTACTTTCCAACTGGAGAAGAAAACTGCACTTGATACAACTATTCTCTGCCAGCCAAAAATAAACAGGAATGAGTTTTTTCTATTTAAATTAAACTAAACTACATACAAAGGACCTAAATAAAAATAACATATTTAAAGTTTCAAAATCAAGCCCCCAGAAATTAGAGAACTACAGAAATAAGGTTGCTTTTGCAAAATTAATACAGCTTTCATGCATGTGCATTATGACACAGTCGTTAGTTACATAAACATCGTTTTTCACAGAACCTCCCACTGCCTTCCTCATGGCAGAGGATGTACGGTGCTCTCTTAATGTGCAGCTGGTTAATATTTTGCTCTATCTTCTTTGTTAAGCATGTTGACCTGTTTTCTTTATTACTTGTTATTCAACTTTATTTGGAAGACAGAATTATGAATTTCATCATAGGTGTTTTTATGGCATTTATCAGCATAGTATCCAAACACTTCACAAATGTTAATTAATTTTGATTTAATTTAATTAATTTACCTTCACAACACCCTGTAACTGGGCGATCCAAATGGTGGTCAACAGGGTGCACGCAGTCTGCGAGGGGTTAATTTGAGGCCTGTGGGCTCCTGCGCACCCACAAGGTGTGGTGTAGTGGGGGAGCCCCTGGCTAGGGAGCTGATAACGAGGCTAGGCACCTGTATGCAGGGGTGGGGGTGAGGGGGCACTGCCCACATGGCACATGGCCCTGAGAACTTGTGACTCATGCTGGTGTGGCTTACAGGGTCCCCAACCACTTAGAAGTTGGACAGTCCTGTTTCTCTAACTCTCTGTGCCAGTTTTAAGATAAACAGGACCTGTTTTTTTCAGAATACTTAACACTGTACAGCACTTTACATATTCAAAGTACAGCTCCCGTTGACTCCAGCCGCAGCCATGAGTGCCCAGGACAAATCAAAACCTATGTCTCTCCGAGATGGACATCCAGAAAACGAGGAACTGATAAGTGATAGTCTCCAGAAAACTGGTTCAATTCATCTGCTCAGCATCACACCGGAAGTCTGTGGCAAGGACAGAGTTTTCCCTCTCCAGGGTAGCATTCATCTGCCTAAACCATGAAAGTGTACTTTCTTTTCTGGCAATCTTCTGTCTCATTCTTTAAACATTTGTCAGCTTCAGCAATCAGAGAGGCCAACAATGCAAGTCACTACATGGCCGAAGTGTGAATTGTGCACTACAAAAGGCAGAGTCTAGTGGAAAAAACAGTATGCTATCACATAATCAAAGACTATCAGAATGTTCCACATAATGAAGCAGAATCAAGCCTGCACAGGCAATCTATTTCTGGTATTCCCCAACTTTTGTATGTATGACTGGAAACTTTAGTCATGCTCTTTTACTATAGGTTCTTTTGCACGTAATTTCCTAAGTTTTTAAAAAAGCAAAATGAAAAAATAAAACAGAAATCCATTGTTTGGCAAGATGCTGACACCCAAAAGGGTCGTCGGCAGGACTGGAATATACAGGCCAACGATACAAACCTCTGGCACACATAACTGATAGGACTGGGAAGCTGCCTTTCCCTCTGTAGATAGGCTCTGCTTCTTGTTTTACCTTCTGTGATGTGGGAAAACAATTTTTCTCCTTCTTTACATCAGCCTTTCAAATATTTGAAAATTGTTATCATGCCCCCATTAGTTTTCTTTCCTCCAAGCTAAAACAGACCTAGTTCCTTCAACCTTTCCTCATGAACAACTTGCATTCCAACCTCTTTATTATTTTCACTGCTCGCCAACAGATTATCTCAAATTTCTCTATATACCCTTCTTAAAATGCAACACCCAAGACTCTACACAGTGCTCCAGACCAGGGCTATCCCCTGCCAAGTAAAGAGTTACTATGACCTACTGTCTCACATACAATACAGCCAAAATTATGTTTGCTTTTATTGTGGCAAATGACTACTGGTTCACCTGGGGTTTGTGATTCACCATAATCCCAGATTATTCCTACCAGTGCTCTGGCCAGCCCAGTTATCCCCACTATTGCATATCTGCATGTTAGTTTTTTTCTTTTCTTTCCTAAGTATAGCACCTTACATTTGTTTCTGCTGAATTTCTGAGCTATAACCTAGTTCTCCAATTTATCCAAATCCTTTTGAATTTTAATACCATTCTCCATACATTTTCAATTCTTCTCAGCTTTGTGATGCCTGCAGATTTGATCAGTATACTCTCTATTACTGCATCCAATTTGCCAACAACATTGTTTAACACCACTGGACACAGAACAGACTCCTGTGGAACCCCACTTGAGACCTCCTGCCTGTCTGATTTCGAACTATTTTTAGCAAACTGTTGGTGCTTACTCAACCAATTATGTACACACCTAAGAGTAACTCAATCTAGCCCTGACTTTTCCAGCTTACTTGGGAGAATTGTGTGTTGGACTTTGCCAAAAGCCTCACTACAGTTTACGACTCAAACCCAACTCCTCCTTTAGGTAGTTATACAGTACTTACCTGCCTAAAGTTACATGCTTAAGTAGTGAGAAGGAGAATTACCTTCTCACCTTTTAGCCAATTGATCCAGCCATAAATGTACTGGCCCACGAAATGAGAGACCCAAGTTCCAGGCCTCCTTTTACCTTGAGGTTTGCAACTATATCTCACACTTACCAGCAAAGTGCTTTAACTACCAGACCATAGCCTAGACCTTGCCAAAAGTACCCACTACTGCCTCAGCTGAAAGTGCCCACCAGCAGGCAAGGGAAGATACATGGGGCCGGGAACACATGAAGCAACAGGGATCCCTGCTTTATGCCCGCAAAGAACTAAGTGACACCACCTAGCCCACCTTGATGTTCATTCACCTACTTAGCACAAAATATTTATCCTCTTCACCAGTCACTGGAGGTGTTTTTTTCTTCAATTGAAGTTTCAAGGACTTACATAGATTTACACAGGCTCCTATGTAGAATAGGATTACAACAGATTAAATGGCCCTAGTGGATTTTTTCCAAGCACTGCTCAAAGAGCATGTCTGAATGTGCAACTGTATATTCCCACATACGTATGTAGTTTTATGCAGGTATGGGGTTATTATGCAGCCAACAGGGGGAGCTGGATTTGGGCTCACATACATATAATCCATTACATTCTCTCCATCCACCAGTAACCTTGATAAAAGAAAATAAATTTGGCTTGACACAATACATCTTCAGGAAATCCACGTCGACTGCTAGTGATCACCCCATCATCCACTGGATATGTACTGACTGCTCTATAATGTGCTCTATTAACTTTGTAAGTATTGAAGTCAGACTATAATTCCCTGGGTCTCCTTTTTAAAGACAGGTGCTATGTTAGGTCTTCACTAAGCCCCCTGGAGCCTTGCCTGTCACTCATATGATTGCAACTCTTACTAACAGCAACTCCCAGATTTGCTCAGCACTTCCATTGGGCCCTGCTGACTTAAATCCATTCAAATTAGTCGAATGTTCCCTCGCGTTCTTTATGTACCGCAATCTGCATCCATTCCCCTACTTTATTTACATTAATTTTGCTAGTCTTCCAGTCCGAGTTTATTTTTTGTGAAGGTTGAAGTAGAGTAGTAATTGAAAAGCTCTGCCTTCTTCAGATCTTCTGTGAATAACTTACCTTCTCTGTTAGCAGCAGAACCAAGATAGTTATTTTTTTCCCTCTGACATACTTGTAAAATCCTTTCCTGTTGCCTCTAACATCTCTTGCTAGTTATAATTTGTTTTTTTCCTTTGCCTCACATATTTGGTCCCTATAGGCTCACTGTTTATTTTCAGACTGCTAAAAAATATTATTGTGCAGTCAAGCTTGTTATCTTTCCTCTATATTGGCTTAGCTAGATGTTGTGCCTGCAATATCAGGTCGGCTAGCAAAGGCTAGCCCTTCTGAATATATTTTCCTTCTTATTTGTCTACCTATGGAACCTTATCTACAGCTTTTGAATGGACTGAAATCTGCCTTTTGAAGTGTAGGGTCCTCTTTTGGCTCTTCTCAAAGTTTCTCCTTGAATCACGAAATCTATTTTAACGTGATCATTTCTGACCCTTTTGAGGTTGTACACTGGTATCCCTGTTGCTCCAAACCAGGACTAATACATAAACCTCACAGTTGTTTCATGTTTCTGAAACAAAGTTGCTCTCCACACTTGAAGGGGCTCATCCACCTCTCCCTCCTGATTTGTTTATCGATAACAGACCTCCACTCTGATACCACTACTTACTGTTCTTACCTTCACTACGATGCACTCAACCTGCTGTTCGCTTCCTCTCATACCTCTAAGGAAGTGCATACATTCTTGACATACATTGCAGTGCCACCTTGGTTTTTTCTGCAAGCTTCTTCCCAGACAAACTAGACTCTTAATATCAATACTTTAATTGAACGAGCTTACCCACTGCATCTCTGCAGCTCACTTCTGTCCCAATCCTCTCTCTTCTTCAACTTCAGTTCCTGGTCCAAATTCTACTGTCCTTCCCTATTCAATCCCAGTCTCCATTTTTCATCCCAGCCCCAATACCTTTACCCAAGGCTGTGTGGGGAGGAGGGGCAGAGGCTGTTTGGAGGGTGGGCAGTAGAGGTGGGGGGCAGACATGGCAGGGTTGAGGGGGAGGGACAGCTAGCAGCTGCAGCGGGTTACTAAAGACACAACTAACTAAATGTAACATCTGCCAGGGGCCTTAGAAGTGGAACACAGAACATGCTACCCATGGGGAAGGGCTTTAAGCCAACACTGCATACTCCTGATTTTTCATAGGTCCTGGGTGCAGAGTAGCTTAGTTCTAAGCACATAAGTTGCATCTCCCTCTTAAGACTCTTATGGACCAGAGTGGTGACCCAAATCTCTATGGTACGCCAACATGCCTCCTTACAACACTGCTTGCAAAGGAATCCTTGGAAGTCAGATAACTTCAAGCTGTCTTCTGTCATGCCTGCACTAAAGAAAACAGAGGATTACAAGCGCCTTTGATGCTGCACCAGCGTAAAATGTCTATTTACAGTGTAAAATTATGAAAACAGAGGTCTAATCCTGCTGTTGGTTACAACACTGTACAGTCCCTGAAACTGATTAATTCTAAACGTGTGCAGAATTTAGCCCAGAATGAGGCATAATTCCATGGAAATCCTACCCTTTACTGCTTATTTCTAGCTTACTCACCGCACACTCATTCTGTACTATGAGCCTCTGATTCAACAAAGCACCTCTGTGCATTCAGAACAGCATGCCACATTTCAGTATTTGTTTACCTCCCAAATCAAGCTGAAATCTCAAAAGTTCCCAAAAATTTCCATCTGGAAAGCTTCAACTAAAATCTTGACATTTCCTATTGAAACAAAATGTAGTGACTTCTTAAAACAGTATTTATTTTTGGAACACTGATTCAAAATGATAATTTGAATTCCAAATTGATGTTTGAGTTAAAATGTCATTTTAATGTCATTTCAAATGAAAATGTCAACTTACATACAAGAAGCAGTACCAGAAGTGTGAATCAAAATCCAGAGTGTTCTCACTCCTTAATGAATACACTAATGACTAGATAACAAAAGTCTCGCTGGGCAGAAACAGAGGTCACCTTTCATCACCTGTGTCTCACCATAACATTTTTTATGGTAGTACAAAAGCAAATCAAGTTGACATCCATACCCCTTGTCACACTACAGCTTGCGACCACAACATAGGTAGCATTAGTTTGAGCAGCTTTTCTTTGGTTGACATCTAAGGCAGAAGAGCACGAACAGCCCAGAGATGCCCACTGCTCTCCAGGGGCTTGAGGGGCCTGATCCTGCATGCCCTGGGAATTCCCATTCCCAGGCCACATAGCACTGGGCCCTTGATACCACCAGATCCCTTCCCAGGTTCCCCCCTTGTAGATGCATGCCCAGGGAATCTTCTAACAGGGGTTTTTCTGGGTGTGCAGATCTTGGCGTGGATCTGCCAAGGATTCCCTGGATTCCACACTACCCTACGTCAGGACCTGGGCCAGGAGCCTTGTGGCCCCATGCCTGTGTGAAGCAGTGGTTGGCATGGGTCCCTGCACGGAGGCACAGGGTATTAGGGTTCCCTGGGTCCCACACAGCCCTCTACTGGGACAGCAAGGAGGCATGTAACAGTAAGGGACCCAGGGAATCCCCATGCAATGCAGGACAAATGATGATGTGTGTTTTGCCCAATGAAATGGATCAGCTGTGGAGGGATGCATCCTGCCACAGCTGATCTGCTTTATTTGGTAACCTCTCTTCCTACCCTTACTTCTGTTCCCTCTCTCTGTATCCCAGTGAATCTTGAATCCTTTACTTTATAGTGGCACAACTTCAATAGGACTAAAGAATGTTCATCCCTTAGCAACCTACAGCCTGGTGGTTCAGGTACTCTCCTACACTGGAAGATGCGAATTTGAATCACCTCAGGCAAAGAAGAGACCTACAGCCATGCCTCCCACTTCTTGGGCCGGAAATCTAACCACTAAGCTGCTGTGCACAAAAGGGCACTACCACCAGCCTTTTCTTATCTAAAAGGCAAGGATGTTTTTGGGAATGTTTTGGTGAAAAAATCTTTGCTTTGCACACATTTCCTGGACCATCGTGTCTATTAGACACTCCTACCTTTGTAGAAAAGGATGCTTGTAAACAGACTTTGGGCTGTGCCTACAGGTGCCTGCTTGCAACTCTGAATCATGCACCTACCTTTCAAAAAGGAGCAAGATTTAAGACAAGCCCTTCTCTGCAGCTGGTAATTCACATGACTCCCTGCATTCAGGTGTTTTAGGCTTCAACTATACTACAAAGCTCTGTCAGCAGAACTCTAGCTGTTGGCCACAGAAGCTTGTGTGCACCTATATACAAAGCTCCTATAAGACAGCGTGGAACACCTTGTCTATACAAACTATGTTATATTACCCCACCGGCATCAGCAGAAGGGGTGTGTAGACAATCCCACGGTTTTGCCAGGTTTAGCAGCAACCCCACACTTCTTTGCACCACTTCCTCACACCAACTCTTTTGGACACCTGCTTCAATGCTACTGTTCAAAACTCAAAATGGAAGTCTGAACCCCTTCCTTGAAATGCAACATGACACTTTGAAAACCCTCTCTGCCTCCCAGCACATGTGTGAGATGTGCAGGATGTCTACCAATCTACCGTGGTCTAGAGGTAGAGAGGAGAAGGAGGAGGGAGGTTTTCAATATGCTTAAGTTTTCGAATAAGAGTGGTATCCAATCACAGCTCTGTGACAACAGGAAAAACCAACACATGTACAATGAGTTCATGGCAATGACACAGGCTAGAGGTTATTAGAGAAGCAGCAGTTAATGCCAGGCCAAACAGAAGACCTTCAACAAGCATACCAGGCGGTCTTCCATAGTAAAAGTTAATGGATTTCCTGGTGATGTGCATCCTCTTTTATGACCTGCTTTCAATCCTTGTTATGGATCCCATCACAACAGCTGGCCATAATGGTGGACAGCTCTGAAAAGAACCTGCAGAACCATGAGGAAGGACCAACAACCTCTTTGATCAAGAGGAAGGGAATAAGGATTCTGACTCAATTCAATTCAACCAGTTTCTTCTGCTCTCCCATGCCCAGAACTGGTGTTTGGTGATGCACAGGTTGCCTATGACAAACTCTATAAGCTTGAAGATTGTATCCACTGTTTGGTCTCTATCCATTTTTTCTGCAGCTAGCTAGAGTTGCTGCTTCTTATTCCTACCATTAAGGTAGTGCACACAAACACATACGCACACACATGCATGTCTGCATATAAGAAAACCATAGCTCACAAGGAGAAAGGATTCAAACACCCTAAAAAGTCATTCAGAATCTAAGCTGGGAGGAATAGGGAAGGGTACCTCTGTTGAAAACAGAAGGCACAGACACAAAAAACCAGAGAGCAGAAAAAAATGCACCGTGGGCAGAAGATTTTGCTTAGCTACAACTCTCTCAATGAGGCTGGGCTATCCCATAATTCTGCCCACTTCTATTCAACAATGCACTGGCCTGGAATGTGCTTTTGTGGTCACTAGGAAGCTTTCCCATGGGGTTCTGTACAATCAGCCAGCAAAGCCGCTTGTGGCAAAAATGCATGACACTGGTAGAAATGCAGTGATCTGAACATGCAGAAATGCGGTGGTCTGCACCCTGAACAAGGGTGGCTGATGAAAAGTAACAGAATTTCTGGCCACAGAAACATCAGTGTAGACATGGACTTAAACTGCCATTCTGTTGTACCTAACTCTCCTGAGGGAGAGAAGTATATGGAGTGAGTGGCTAACACAGGGCTCTCAATTGCAGTGCAGGGGCCAGGTGTGTATAATTTAGGCGCTATAATGACTAAGTTTTAGATTCTTAATTGGAGCCAGAACGAGGTCAGTGGAAACATCAGTGGGATGTGCCACGGGGCCAGACAGCACATGGGCCAGGCAGGACGAAGGGACCTGCTGGAAGCTGGACAAAGTCCTTCCACTACCTGGAGCCTGCACCTGGGCTGCAATGTGGCTCCTCTCTATTGCCACTGCTGCCCCACTGGGTGGTTCAGGGGGGGCACTGGTGACAGTGGTGGAGCAGAGTCACAGGGCTCTGCATGGCTGCAGCAAGAAAGGCCTGTCAGTGGCAAGGGGGAGGCAGGTGCTTTTCCCTTTGCCCAGCAGCAGCTTCTGCCTGGCCACCACCGCTGCTCATCATGGGCAGGCTGTTCCAGAGCAGGTCTGGGGTGGCCGGGGTCAAACCTGTGCACTTAGGTCCCAGATGGTTCAGAGCGGGTCTGAATACATAAAATTTAGCTGAAAAGTTCTGTCTTCCAAGGCCTTGACTATTCTCTCATCTCCTTTCTATTGTTTCAACATCCCTTCCCCTGATTTCCACTCTCCCCTTTAGAGAACTGAGCTAGATACCTCTCAGCTGCTACTAGCCATTTTATTATCTAGCTTATTCAATGAATATTACAATTTGGATGAAAGAGTCATATGCATAAACACCAGACTACATGTGAACACATCACAGTCTACTTCCCAATCTGCAAAAACCACCTCATGTTTCTTAGGTCCGATCCCTTAGTTCTCTGGTCACTTGCTTAATCAATCATCAACAGAGACTGATCCTACTTCTGTTGAAGTCAACAGTGACCATCCCATCGGCTTCAATGGCATGGGATGACTTTTTTAAACACCTTCCCACTGTATTTCATTGATCTTTCTAGTAACTATATATGCAAAACATTTCATTACCATGTTTTCCTGCATATAAAACACTTCCTGTTTTTGGAAGGCCCCAAGAAGTAAACAAAAAAATTATCCTGGAACATGGTTAAGTACTAGAAGTCTGGGGTCTTTTGGACCCGGAGATGTGGGCTAAGGGCTGAACAGCGGGACCCGATCCAGCACTCTGTACAGGACCCCATTTGGTATTCTGCGCTGGGGCCTGATCTGACACACTGCGCTGGTGCAGCATACCAGGTCTGACACTGCACACTGGCTCTGGGACCACATACTAAGTTACACCAATCTCATGCAGCATCTCAATCCAGTGCATAGCTAGGGAGAGGGACATCTCATGGATCCAGGAATTTGATGGTGGGGAGGTGGAAAAGGTAGCAGCGGCAGTGTTAATTGCTGTGACTCCCAGGGCCGTGGCAAATTATACTACTACTGCTCCATTCACACTGTGCCCCACACTGCCCACCAAATTTCTGAACCCATTGGAAGTCTTTTTTTTTTTTTTGCACATAATGCATAACCCAATCTTCCCCATTTGGTTTGGGGAGACAGGCACTGGTTATACATGATAAATTACAGTATTTTCTTTCTGTTTTCCCACTAGCATATATTTATTATGCCTACACCTTCTTGTCACTTTCTGTCCATTAGTTTAAAGTGCCATTTCATCTTGTCAGTAAGGTTCCTTGCTGAGAAAGACTGCTTGTCAATTAGATGAGAAGGCCACTGGCTCCTGAAAAGCCCCACTACCAAACCAGCTGATGTAACTTTCTTTTAAATGCAAAACATACTACATTCTTGTGTTTCCATTTTCCACAAACTCTACAGCATAATTATTTATATACTATACCTCATCAAATTCTTCAGTCATTTTTCTAATGATTTCTGCATTCTGCATGTTCCTGAACATTTCAATTCTTACAGTACCTGTGAAATAATGAAGGAACAATTATACTTAGCAGTGGGACACTTTACATCTGTATGTTAGTTACTCATAATATCAATCTTTTAAAGTTTCTCCACAGCTACACAATTTGCAAATTGGTTTGAAAGCTTATACAGCAATAATGTTACCAAAAAACATTCTGAATAAGACATCATAGAACCGTGTGCCAGCAGAAGAACCGCAGACTGATCCAACATGAGTCAGAAGCACTTTCCCGTGTGGGGCATGAGATCCCATAATATACCAGTTTGTGGCTGCTCGTGGAAAGGTTAACAATTCCAAAACATTTTTTTAAAAGTGGATATAAGTCAGTTGTCCAGGGAACCATTATAGTATTGGTTGTTATAAAATGCCGTATATTTCTACCAATACAACTGAGCCAATTTTACAGAGAACTCACTGAAAAACAATAAATGCAAAAGAAAGCCACTTGACATTTTTGCAAATAGTTTTCAGAATAGAAAAACATTTCAATTTCTTGAGTAAAATCAGAGGAATAGTATCTTTTGATTTCGTATCCACTAATGTACTAAACATCCATCTTTTTTGAAGTAAACAAACCATTAAAACCGGCATGGTATAATACACAATGTTAACTATCTTGTTGATAAAGAATAAAATCAACATAAATAAATTAAATGGCTTAACATAACATTAATGCCTTCCAACCTAAGCAATCTTAAACTAGGTTATGAATAGTGTACAATGTAGTGTAGAGAAAAATTGCCTTCCACTCAAGTGGAGTGAGCTCTTGGGTATAATTCAGAATGTTTTTTGTGCTTTGCGCTACATAATTTTCTGAAAGGAAATAAAGGAAAATGCAAATTAAAACAACACCAGAAATTATAAGTAGCCAAATGTCTCACCCATGTTTCAATTTAGTTAATTACATTAGGGACAATACCCTTACTCTTGCAAATCTCCACTGGATCCCATGACTATAGTTTCATACCTCTGTGAAATTCAGAATTGACGGATAGAAGCCTAATAACCAAACCAAACCAAACCAAACCAAAAAACACAATGCAATTCCATTCATAAACAGTTACATTTAAGAGCACATATCTGTAATTTACACATAATTTCAATATCCCTGTGATGCTTAATATATATACAAAGTATTGTACAGGAATTTTAAAACATGGAAACATGCTGGTAAGAGTCCCTAGCTGGATTTCCATATCTTAAAAACGTTTGTGTTTCTTTTCGTTTCAACTTAACGCTGGGCGCGTCTACACGAGACACTAAAAGTGCAGTAGACTAATTCTACTGTGCATTAACACGTCAGGTGAAAGCTAGACTAACACACCACTGTGAAAGACTAATTCAAGTGTGCGTTAGCATTACTTACAAGACATGTGTAAACACTACTGTGCAATTGCACCGATTACCATGCATAAAGTTATTACCTATTACAGATACTAGATTTAATGTGCCATAATTACGATCCTATTAATGCACACGTAGATGTGCCTACTAGGTTTCTTGTATTTATAAAGCTTGCTCCCAAAATAATTACACTTCTCCTGTTTACATTTGTAATCCTGTTTTGTTATGCCTGCTGTAATGGTAACTGTGTATTTTTTCTCTCCATTCCCTCATTAGCAGATGTGTTTAGAAGTTTGGGGGCTACTCACACCTGTTTCTACTGCTTGTAAGCCTGTTTTAGCCTTGGAGCTAGTACAGAGCAGGTAGATCAGGTATGTGTGTCTGCAGACCCTCCCTTCCAAAACTAATCAGTCTTTAGACACACAAGTGTTGCAAATGGAAAGTTACACAAAGGTCACTGAGGGAGCAGCACTCTCTGTGAGCTGTGGAGAGATCTGCAGTTGAGATGACCCTCAGTCCCAGGAGAGACAGTACATGAAAATCAGGAAAGGGCAAGAGTTACTCCCTGGAAGGCCTTGAGGGCTATCAACTTAACAGCAAAGTAGTTGGGAGCACAAGTTCCTGTACTGGGTTCAGGCAGAAACCTGATATTCATTACATCTCAAAGAGCAAAATTGTTTGAGCCTGCTGTTGAGTAGGTCAGCTAATGAAAGAGCTGAAGAGGACAGGTGGCAGTAGAGCAACAGCACAATGGTGGCAACCCCTTGGTGGTAAAGTGGCACACTCCAGCAACAATACCAAGCAGTAATCCCCAGCAGCGGGTGGGAGCAACTCCAGCGTGGACCTCCTTTCCTAGTAAATGCCACTTTGGCTGGTGTAGGTGGTCAAGCTCCTGGAGCAGGGCAGTCACCCTTAGTGGCAAGGAACAACAGGGTCCTTCCAGGGTGGGCCTTCCTAGCTAGCACCTACCACAGCTGGCTGGCACAGATGGTCAAGCCCCAAGACAGACAAGCCCTGTGTGAATCTCCCTTCCCAATTGACTGGGCTAGGAGGCAGCTGCTTGGGTTGGTTTAGATCTAAACCCTATTCTACTTGAATGTTGCTTGAGGGGGAAGTTTGTTCACTTTAGAATAGAGAGTTAACATTTATTTTCCCAGGTTCCTAGGTGGGGGCTCAAGCCAGAACTAAAAATTTGGTGTTTAACCTCTAAATTTGAACCCATACTTTGTTACTGCCATCCAGTGCCTGCTGTAAGCATTATACATTATATATCTGAGATTCTTCATAGATAGTTTCAAACTTAATTCCACTATAACATAGCTGGTTGTCTCTTTTGGGGGAGGTGGGGTTGCACGAGGGGCTACGGACCCTAAAGAAAATGGTAGCAGAGATTACCAGACAGATAATACCAACCTGAAGTCTTTATATCTATTTAGTTATATTTTAACTTTTTCTCTCTTGATATACTGTAAAAAAAATTCTTGTGGCTTGGTTTTAAGCTTTTACAGAGAGAACACATTGGTCTCATCAACTTAGGCTTCAGCAGTCTCCAAAATTACACACCCGGTACCAAAAACTCAATTCAAAGGAATAGGGTTAGATGTTTATGCCCCCTACATGGGCATGGAGAGTTGTATGCCCTAGAAGAGCAATCCACCAAAACTCACGTTCTGAGAGGAATCCTCCTGGAGCTAGCCAATAGGACGCACTGGGTCCACGGGGCTGTCTGAACTACCATCTCTCTGAAGCACGGCTGTCTGATTCTAAAAGCTGTATATTAGGAACTACCACCCACTGGGAATCCTGTAGTCTCTCAATAAAAAGTCCTAACTACCATGGCTATGTGAAGCTTCGGTCCCTGCATTGATCTGATGGCCGAATCTCTGAATCCTAATCAAATGAGAGGACCCTTTAATTTCTCTGAATCGAATCAGAACCCTCTGAATCAATTCAGAGAGATTCAATGATTCGGACATAGACACAACTTTAACTGTTTTTTCTACATACCTCTAGGTACCAGGTGGCTCATGAATGTTGCAATGCTGGGGCGCATTGAGTGTCCCACAGAAGCGTGGGGGGAGGTCCCCAGTGTGCTCGGCAGCAGACTCAGAAGCGGACCAGAACCACTTTTGGTTCACTTCTGGGTCCGCCAGGGAGTGCTCTGGGGGCCCCCCCAGCTCTCCCCCGACTCGATGTCTCTTGGGTTTGGGGGAGCATCTGGGGTCCCCCCACAGCCGATCACCAAGCTGGGGGGGCACAGGGCGCCCCCCAGCAGACCTGAAAGTGGACCACAAGTACTTCCGGTCCACTTCTGGGTTCGCTGCCGAGCATGCGACCCGACACCCCCCCCCCCGGGCGGTCCTGGGGGACGCTTCATCCTTCCCAGCATCACAACATTCATGAGCCACACCTGGTACCTTGAGTTTTGTAGAAAAATACATTTAAAGTTGTGTCTGTGTCCGAATCGCTGATCAGGGACAGTGATCCGAATCAACAAATCGAATCACTGTCCTTGATTCGGGCCGAACCTGAATTGAATACGGCCCACTTCACACAACCCTACTAACTACCAAACTAAACAGTAGTTGGGGTAAGGCATCTTCCAACTCTCCTTTTCAAGTTAGACTACTTTGTAGCCAAGGACAGCAAATAGCGAACTGAATGTTCAGGTGGAAGAGGGGAATTGTGGTTTATGGCCCCTGCTCCTAGGACAATGCATTTTACGTTAGACAGCCATTGCATAAAACACAAAAAGAGAGGGACCAAGGACTGTGAACCCAGGAGTCCCCCTTTTCCACTGAGTGCCCTAACCACCACGATGCAGAATCAGGCTTCCTCTTGCTTGCTTTCCTTGTAGGTCTAGGAATCCTGCACACCTTGCTACACAGTTGTCAAGCTTCAACAAGAGGGTTGCAGGATGCCCTCACCCAGACTATTCTATAACTTGGTTGCTCAGGAACTCTACGGGAGGTGAGAGATGTGGGTTTGAATCTCCTCAAGCTGAGGAGAGCTAGAGCCAAGGTCTCGCTTCCTGGGAAAGTGCCATAATCACTGCACTCTTCCACAAAAGGTCAGAGCCAACACCACCACCACCTACTGTGTTTCTGAGTGCAAGGAACTATGGATGCTGTGCTTTCTGATGGGCTCCATGCCTTCAGTGTGCCCCTTTTGTTTTGAGCTCTTTTGGGACTTTGACAGAGTTTAGACAGAAGCTAGGCTGAGCTGCTCTAACAGGACGGGTTTTGAGAAAAAGTGAAAGCCAAAGTTTATGTAACTTGGGATTCTTTCCCATACAAAACTGAAGTGCCAAACAAATTCAGGCCCCTAAGGAGTTTTATGGCCACTGATGTGAGGTATTCTGGGTCATGTGTTGTGACTCTACCTATCGACGGATGTAACCTGTAACTCCAAAAAGGAGAGGGGGAGCTGCAAGAGGTCCACGGATCCCTGTAGGAATACAAATCAGGCAAATTTCTGTAATTTCAACCCTAAATAAAAAAAGGCTGATGTTGCAATTATTTTGCTACGCTTGTGTCCTACAGGAGCAGGTAGATATAACAGTCACTTCAGGACAGAAGTTATATCCATATAACATCTGTCTATAGCAGGAGTATCAAATATACAGCCCGAGGAACCATGTCATCCAATGCGCTGGTGTTTATATTTGGTGTTTAGCCAGTTTTAATTCTTATTTTCCAGATTTCTTTGTCAGTTTGTTTTGAAGCAACCATGTCTTCTTCAATGTAACTTTCAGTAGCACCCATATTGTATCTAAGGATTTTACTTTGCTTTCTACCTTAGGGTCTTCTTTGATGAGCTTCTACATGTTACTGAAATCTCCCTTTCCAGCATTTAACATCATTGTGTTTTGGTTTTAGGTTCTTTTCCTCCCTCCCCCCTGCCATCCTTGCTGAACTTCACATAGAGTATTACTTAATGGATTAGCTACTTCTTCAATGACTGCTCACATGTAACTGAAAACTAAATAAAAAACACTGGGTGAAGAACTGCCAACTCCTCGGTTAAAACCTGCATCTTATCCCTCTGTACTTCTGAATTTGCTTCTATCACTAGGTTGTCTTTTCCATCAGGAAGATCAGCTGAACAGTAGACTACGGTGTTTCTGAACACTGACAGTGTATCATAGTCATCTGAAGATGGCCTTGACTGTTATTAGTCACATTCACAGGTAGCCCCACTACTGAGAAACAGAAATTTTTAACCTTTTAAACTAACTCTATTTCCAGCACTGTGTCTTATATCTGACTGAACGTCTCTTGACAAACTACTCCTGAGAGAATATGTTGACTTCAGCTAAGCTAAGTACTCTAAACTGTCCCCCCTCTCCTAAACACTTTTGGCTAGAACAGTATTTACTTTTTTCCCCTACCTTTCTTATGTGTTTGTTTGCTTTAGTCTTGCTCTTTGCATCTGAGGGAATTTAATAAAAAAATCACAGTATTTTAACTGAACTACAAGCATCCTGGTTACAAGGTACAGTATCTAATAGTGTCATGATAATAGATACTGCAGTGATGACCAGGGTGGATTTGATTTAAATCAAATTTAAATCATGATTTAAATCACTGGTCAGGAAACCTCAATTTAATCATTGTTTCCTACAAAAAGTGCATTCTTGTTGTTTGATATAACCTTTGTGCAAGGCTGCAGAAACAGGCTTCCAGATAGCCAGTAGGCCTGTGCGAAGCGGCAAGTATTCACTTTGGATTTGGATTCAGCTGATTCAGAGGGACAGTGATTCGATTTGGAGATTTGAACCACTGTCCCACTTCAATTCAGCTGAATTGGATCCAAAGATTCAGCGCTGCTTCGGAGATTCAGCCACAGACCAAACAGGCAGCAGTCCTCGCCGCAATGGACACACCTGCCTCCAGCCGGTAAGTGTCGTGGTGGGCAGGAGGGGGGAAGAAGGGGCATCGGACAGATCAATGCCCCCACAGTGAGGGAGGGATTGGGGCTGGGACAAGTTGCTCAGTCGGGGGGTGGATACGAGCACGGTAGCACTGGGAGCGGGGCCTATGCCCTGCTGCCGCTTGCCCCCTTCTGCCCAGAGTGAGTTGCATCTGCATTGCTTCCCCTGCCCCACCCCTGCAAGCTGGGCAAGTGGCACCAGGGCATAGCTCCCAGGGCTGCCATGCCTGCATCCCGCATCCCTCTGCCGCAGCTGGGCCAGTGACAGCAGGGCATAGTCCCTGTTCCCAGTGCTGCTGTGCCCACATCCCGCATCCCCCATCCCCCTCTTCGAGTCCTGTGGTCCCAGCCCCAATCCCTCCCTCGCTGTGGGAGCATTGATTTGCTCCCCACCATGCCCCTTCTCTCCCTGCTCCGTCCACCACAACAGACTTATCAGCTGGAGGCAGCTGTGTCCAGCGTGACGAGGACTGCTGCCTATTTAGTCTATGGCCAAATCTCCGAAGCGGCACTGAATCTTTTCTGGAACGATTCAGAGGCTTCCGATTTGATCTGGACCTTTTAACTGGTCTCTCAATTTGATTCAGGTTCAGAGATTCAGCCACCGAATTGGGCTGAATCTCCTCTGAATCGAATCAGTTATCGAAGCTTTACACAGCCCTAATAGCCAGCATACGTTCTATATTTCTCTTTAGCCCAATGTTGAGAACTTTGGTTCTGACAGGTCCATCTATTTTGTCACGATTTTGTTCACAAATTGTCATCAGATTAGGCCAGTTTTCAATCTATTGCACAAAACAATCAGCTACTGAGTTTCATCACACATCTTGTGGGAGAGTTAGTTTGGTTCCTCCTGCTTTCTTCAGAGTAGCTGCTGCAAAGTAGTTGTTATGAAAATATTTTGAAATTTCAATAAAATTGAAATGTTTTTCTTTTGTTTTTACTGCCCCTCTCTCCTTGCATTCATCTCCAGACTCCTCCTCCTTGCCCAGATCTACTCCACCACCAACAATCTACTATTTCAAGTAAGTGTGCAACAATGTGTGAATGATGGATGCTGACAAATCCAAAAAATAAAAAAATCACATTGCAGGGAGTAACTAGAAATATGCATATTATATAGGCGCCTTTCCAGATTTTGAATGAACTGTTTCTATTCAGGAAATAAACCTAGGCATTACCATGGCCAGTCCAATGCAAGCTTCTGCTAAGATAAATTAAATAAATAAATAAATAAATAATAGCAACAAGAACAATAATAGAGGCGCATGTAAGAAATAAGATGGCAAACAGTTAAAAAAAAAAGTTAAAGTGTCTTAGATTAAAAAATTGTGGAACCTCACTTAGATTATTATGTTCAGTTTTGACTAGCCCATCTCTGGGAGGATACAGTACTAATTACAGGGGGTCAGAGACAGGAGCCGAGAGCGATAGTGGCTATATTAAGAGTATTGCTGCGTATGTTAGAGATTCTGTCTTGCAACACAAGGGCAAGGGGACAGTCAAGAAAACTGCAATGTGAAAAATCCAAATCTGATGGAAGAAAACATATCTGCATGCAACCTATAATTAAGATGGTGAATATCATTTCTACAAGACACTATTAATGCCAAAAGCTCAGCAGGATTTAAAAAGGGATTGGATATTTATGCGGATGACAAGAATATCTGGAATTGCTATAAAAAAATCTTTTTAAAAAGGACAAAAATCTTCTATAACTTTAAAAGAACTAAAGCCCACAAGCTTTGGGCATCAACCTTTTTTTTTTTTTCCCCCATGATTTGAACTTCTGACATGGAGTTCTATTCTACGGTGGTGTTATTGCTTAAATCAGTGGTTCTCAACTTTTTTGTACCAGGAACCATTTGTTAACACTGATGGCCAGTCCCAACCCAGTAAATAGTTTAGGTAGAAAACAGCCTCCTGGCCCTGCTGGTGCCCCTCACTCTTGACCCTGACTCCTAGAGATGTGTGTGGGGCATGGGGGGGGCCTCAAGCAGCTCCTCACAGGCTGGAACTGTGCCAGCCTGCAAGTGAAAACCCATGGCTTCCCATGTTTTTCTTCTTTAAAGGAGAATCCATTTTTAAGTTTGTTGATCCATTTTCAAAGTTTGCTTGCGACCTTTTCATATGTTCTTGTGACCGATTTTTGGGTCACAACCCATGGGTTGAGAAATGCTGGCCTAAATGCTTCCTGTCAGGTTTCTTCCTTTCCAGCAACTGGCAGTGGCCATTGTGGAAGGCACAGAAATACTGACATACAATGTACTTGCCTATACGAACCACTAGTCTTTTCTGCGGTTGTAGTCCTTCTGTTCCTGTTAAATGAAGCGACTTGCATATCAAATATCTGGCCACATAAATTGCAGACTATGCGGTACTCTGACTTTAGACACCCACTTCTTCATTTCCTACATAGTGGTGTGCACTGAACTTCCCAGCTCTGTGGACTGGATGAACGCCATGGGGCCGGTCTGTGGGTCAGATCCAGCATGAGGTTGGCATGCGGGGCTGTGCGAGTAACGTATCGGGCTGCCAGCACCTGCAGCAGTTGTCTAGCTCCCACGGCTCCCCACAGGTCCAGAAATTTGGTGGCGGGAGAGTGGTGGCAGCATTAATTGCCACCACTCTGGAAACTGCAGCAATTAATCCAGCTGCTGCTCGCCCACCGCCAAATTTCCAGACCCATGGGGAGCCCCAAAAGTTGGATGAATAGTCCTGTGGGTGAGATTTGTCCAGAGCGAACACCACTTTTGATAAAATACCACTATTCAAAACAAACAGTTTATTAATAGTGAGTAAATAGTATCTCTAAGCCCAAATGGCAGTCAAGTATAGAAGTATGTAGCACCATTAGAAGCATTTGCCATCTTAATCAGACCTTGTGTCATGAGTCACAGGGAGCAAAACACCTTCACATAAGTGAAAAATCAACTTCACCCTTTCAACACCATCTGCGCAAACACACTAACTCCTAAGGAAAGCGGGGAGAGAAGATATGACTACAGATTAAAAAGCTAACAAAAACTTATGGATGTTTGTGGAAACAGTTGTTATGAAAGTATAAGCTGTATGAGAACTGACAATTAGACATAGAAAATGATATGCGCGTCCCTTTACATTAGCTGAAATTCAACGATACAGACCAGATGATTGTAAAACAGTCCTGGAAACCTGAATAACCAACCAACTAACCTAGCAAAAAAGGGTATACTAACTACAAAGCCTGAAAGGTGGTGCTCATCACTGCATATTTTTTTTATCCTCGGTGTTTAATGTGGTTCCCATGTCTTTTTACCACATACATGTAGATCCTGCACTGAAGACAGAATTATTAATGTCCCCATTGGCCTTCCTATGACGCTCATCATGGTAACATTTAAGTGTCTCAAAAACTTTCATAAATTCATCTGTATAACACCCCTGTCAAGTAGCATAATATCCCCACATGAGAACTGGGATACACTGTGGGTCTGATTTTTCAGTGCACTTTACAACAATTCAGCTGTAATTGTAAGTGGTTGGCACTTCTGGAACTCAGACCCAAAGCACTTGAAATTGGGTTTTTAAAAATAAATAAATAAATAAATAAATAAAAGAGGTACACAAAACTGAGACTCTATCTGACAGAAAGCACTCTGTCCAAATTCACTGATGATAGCAAATTATAGGGTAAAATTAACACATCAGAGAGTAGGGAACAAATCCAGGCAGATCTGGACAGGCTGGAAAAGTGGGTGGAAAAGAATAGAAGCAGTTTAACAAGGACAAACGCAAGGTGCTGCATCTAGGCAGGAGTCACCAGCACACTTACAGGCTGGGGGAGGACCTTCTCCGCTGTACAGCAGCGGAAAGGGATCTTGGAGTCACTGTTGACTTCAAGATGAACACGAGTCATCAATGTGACAAAGTGATCAGTAAAGCCAACCGCACTTTATCATGCATTAGCAGGTGCATTACAAACAGGTCCAAGGAGGTGATATTCCCCTTTATGCGGCACTGGTCAGGCTGCAGTTGGAGTACTGCATCCAGTTTTGGGTGCCACACTTCAAGAGGGATGTGGACAACTTCAAGAGGGCTCAGAGGAGGGCCACTTGGTATGGTTGGGGACCTGTAGGCAAAGCCTTGCGAGGAGAGATTGAGGACCCTGGATCTCTTCAGCCTCCGCAAGAGAAGCTTGAAAGGGGATCTTGTGGCCGCTTACAAATTCATCAAGGGCAGGCAGCAAGGAATAGGGGATGCTCTGCTTACCAGGGCACCCCTTGGAGTCACTAGGAACAACAGCCACAAACTGACGGAGAGCAGACTTAGGTTAGGCATCAAAAAAGATCTTCACGGTAAGGGTTGCCAAAATCTGGAATCGGCTTCCAAGAGAAGTGTTGCTCTCCTCTACCTTGGGGGTCTTTAAGAGGAGGCTACACAGGCACCTGGCTGGGGTCATCTGACTCCAGCGCTCTTTCCTGCCCAGGGCAGGGCGTCAAACTTGATGATCTATTGAGGTCCCTTCCGACCCAAACATCTATGAACCTATGAAAAGCTTGGTGTCAATGACTTGCTCAGCATCACAAAGCAACTTTTGGCTTCAATCTACACCACGTTATACAATTAGTTCGCTACTGACTTATGTCTCGGACGGCCAGAGCCGACTCGAGGTGATTCAGAGATTGCTCGTACGTTAGGGCGGGCTGGTGAATGGAGAGGCAGACACAACTTATCGGTTGCAAAAAACTTTACTCACACCGCTTGCAATCACGACGCAGGTGGTCCAGTCGTCTGAACAACCACACGAGTTGTTCCAGCTGGCGGGGCCCAAGCCAGTTAATCCGTCCGCAATTCGAAGCCAGCGGGGAAAGGGGTACGTCTGCAAATCCACCCTCGCTGTGCAAGAGGCTCTCATGTGGCAAGAAAATCCCACTGTGCCGAGGCACCAAAAATCACTGGGTTGTGACATGCCCCCTTGCCGACGGCACAACTGGAATTTCAGACACATGAGTACATCTTAAGGCTTCCTTGCTTCGGGATTTACTGATTTGGCAAAGCTTTAACAACCAATATATATATATATACACATAAACAAATAATTTGATAGACCGGTCTTCTTAACAAACTATAAAACATAATAACTTGAACATGTAACAACAACTGTTGATCATCGTCCAACTGGAGAACATCTGAGTCAGTCCGTCTTCTCCTATAACAGACAATGTCAATCGAAATACCTAACAAAATGAGAGAATAGTGTCATAACAAGTCCTGAGCTGATGGACATCCGCTGTCTCAGGGTCCCCTTTATAACCATCACTCTATGGGTTCGAATAAACTGTAGCTTAGTGTGCGACGGATCTCACAGTCAAACGGCTGTAGACCATTGCTTTGCCGGGGTTGAACCTGTAAAGAAAAGAAAACAACAACAAAACAAAACGAGAGAGAATCATAATTGGATTTACAGTAAGGATACTGGGTGAACGTCGGAACGGCGAGTCATCCAGTTGTGATGAACTATAATAGGAGGACGATCGGGCTTCTCTTCTAATTGGACAGAATAGGTATTAGGATACTGTCCCGACCGTTGAACTGTTCCTCTGTGA
>NW_005842770.1:690649-692312 GCF_000455745.1 Alligator sinensis
CGTTGGTGGCAAACTCGTGGTCCTGGGTGACCCCAATTTTCGTGAAGCCACGCGAGAAACGGATTTACTTCAGGACCGGAGGTGGATGTGATAGGCAAGACTATGTCGGTCCGGAGTGGATCTTCTAAAAGCTTATCAATGACCTCATGTACTGGATCAGTATCCGGACGGTGAGACTTAGTATGCTTGACTAACAGGAGGCGTACAAATTTAGTTAACATCTTCCAGATGTCTTGCCAAACATTCAAATTTTCAGCGGGAAACGCTGTACCAGTAAGAATTTTATAAATGTATTGCGAATCAATGGCGATGTCTCGAACCGGGAGCGTATCATCATGATATGTTAGACAATGTTCCAGCACCTTTAGGAATCCTAACAATTCACATTTTTGGGACGAATTATCATCTGGGTCGGCTTGGAATATTTCCTTATCGTGACAAGCCCTGCAATAGTACCCATAGCCTCCGTCATGTCTGGAGGTTCCATCTGAAGCCATCCACGCTGGTGCAGAAGTTCCATACAGTGTAGGGACCTCCTCCTCATCTTTTGGGCTTGGATCAGGTACCGTGTCTTCTAACTTCCAGCAATGCCAATTATAATGATGGGTAAGTACTAGCGTATTCCAGGTCTTAGCCTCCCCTTGAAAATGTGGGTCGATTCTGCCCGCATCTAGCAAGGGTAACAATGTGGCACCAGGAGCGCGTAACGTCCCATGCCCCCTTGCTAATAGCTCCACCAGTTGTTCGGCTAGGAGAATCTTTCCTACGGTCCCATATCGATGTTGTGCCGCTTGAAGCGTCCTATGGGCCGTATACACTAGCTCATCGCGAGGATTGTGCACGACAGCTCACACGTGATTTGTGGTGAACCCAAGGGTTACGGTTAGTGACTCACTCAGATCGATGGCATGGAGCTGTGTATCTTTAACCGTGGTTAGTAGGGGAAGCAGATTCTGCTGATCTTTTTCCGTCCAGGGCGTGGACTTTCGGGATTTGTCACGAATCTGTTGCTGCAACTTGGTGAGGAGTGCCAAATCACTGGGTCCAACATAATGTCGATACCAATTTAAATGACCCAAAAGCTGTTGGAAGTGCCTCTTAGTAACAGGGTGGAATGTTTTTAACGGATCGATGTCAGGACCCTCATGCGAAATTCCGTGGCGGATGGAACCGATGTATCGAGTACCAAGGAACGTAATGTCATCTACCAGATGTAGGCATGACTTTTCCTCGTTGATTGTCCATCCCTCACTTTGAAGGTGAGCGACTAGTTTGTTGACTATACTAGTAACTACAGAACTATCACGACCCATGATGGCAATATCATCGACGTAACTCCAAATCTTTAATTCTTTTTCTGGGGGAAGAGAGTGTAAGGCCTGAAAATTCTTTAGGGTGTTATTCATGGCACCAGTGGCTAGCGATGGAGCGTTGCGATATCCTTGTGGACAAACTGTCCACCTGTACATGATGCCATCAATACACATATTTAGTATTCCTTCCGGGTCAGATATTGGGATGGAAAAGAACACGTTTTTTAAATCCAATGCGACTCCTACCCATTTACTTTGTTGGAACTGTGCCATCTCAAACATACATTCTGGCAGAGTAGAAGGACTAGGCTGTGAAGTATCTGACACCTTTTGTTGACTTCTCTATAGTC
>NW_005842770.1:693822-694525 GCF_000455745.1 Alligator sinensis
TCGCGCTTCTTTCAGCGCCATTTTCTGCTCGCAGCATCATGCGGCTGGCACTGTTAATAAACGCTGCTCCGGAGCCCTTTGCTGTCCGCTCCAGCGACTCCTTACCCGCCGTTTGCATCTGAGCCTCTAAGTTCGCGTACTCCCTCAGTAGGCCCGTTACTGCACGAAACAGCACATTTATCATTTTTTCCCTTTTTCCATTTAATTAGGCCCCACTTCGGCTTGTTACGGCCCTCAGTTCCCAAATTCTCCCGGAGCTGAACAAGGAACTCATGGCCCTGCAACTCAAGAACCAAGTCCGGACAGTTGAACCAGTCCGTGGGGGTGGGTTCCCCTCCTTCTCTTAAATATCGGGTGCATTGAGCGAACTCCTGAGTGGGGGTCAGCTTTTCTGCCTTCCGCGCCTTAACCCCAGCTAGGGATATGGTTGATGTTTCCTCGGGGGCCGATAATAAACCCGGTCACTCCCCATTATGCATCCGAACTCCCCGAGGGACAGCTTTGTTCTCCATTCTTTTACTACAGCTTCTTCCCTTTTTACAGAGAAGTAGCCATCAATATTTCTTTGATCCCCTTCTACCGCCTGGTGGTAAGCGATATGCGCCCATAGATCGTTTGCATTCTCTATGCGGCGTGTCCCGGTGCGCCAGGGGCAGCACCCGATCAGATTCATCTCCATCACCGTGCCCTTAGATCCCATCCT
>NW_005842770.1:696015-712234 GCF_000455745.1 Alligator sinensis
TGGCGGGAACTCTCTTGCACCGAGGTTTCTCTGTGCAGCAAAACCCTCGCTGTGCAAGAGGCTCTCATGTGGCAAGAAAATCCCACTGTGCCGAGGCACCAAAAATCACTGGGTTGTGACAACTTAAAGAAAAACAAGATCATGTATTGTGGAGGCATGAGCCAAGATGGCATTCACTTCTCTAGAATGAGTCAAGCATCTTCACCATACAACTATCCTCTCTTTTCTTGCAGCCCCCACCCTCATTTACTACACATCATTCAGCTCTGTAATGAATGAAGCCGTGAACATAAAGGGCTCCCATACACATGCAGGGAGGATGCTCCAATGTGCTGTAATTAGTATGCTGGAGTAGACTCAATTAATCAAGCCTGCTGAAGCATGGTGATTACCATGCTCCAGCAGACTCCACCATCACCATCATGTACCACCATCATGTACCAGCATCCCTGCACTGAAAAGTGGGGTGGGGGGACAGGACGGGATGAGACGAATGACAGGGGGCACTCCTACAGCATGTGTATAAATGCACAAAGACAACAGTCTCCTGCAGTACACATCTCTGATTCATTCCCTAAGTAGCACTACCCTATGAATTGAATAAAGCAGGAGGAATCCTCTGGAAAAAATATTATAGACTTGTTATTAAAACTGTATCATAATATATAAACAAACAAAGGGGCTTGAATAGAGGATGCAGGAGCAACCTTCATTTCCTAATTTTGAGTACTTAATTTTCATGTTTAACATCTTTAATTCATTCTTTCCACATAATTTCCTTGATTTTTTTTAAAGAAAGAAACAGCAGAAATTGCATCAGATGAAACCATATGGACCTCAGCATGAGTTAATCAGCAGTCTTAGCATCTTTGGACACTTTACACAGACCCTTCATCACTTGAGTTAATAGAGCAACTACTGTCTGTCATACGGTATCCCCAACATGAACCAGCTAGAGCTGGTACAATAATATACACATACGTATGAGAGCAAGCATGTCCATGCATACACAGCACAAACAGTATTATTAGAGCATTTAGGTGCCAGATTCCAACTTCTGCTCAATAGGTGCAAACTGTTTTTTTCACATATAAATTGGCCATGTCTTCATAGGGATAGCAAAAGGCACTTCCCACAATCTTTCAAGTCTGTACTATCACAAGTAAGTTGTATGAACTTTTCAACCTGGGCAAACATTTTTCCATGAGGGTCTTTATAGTGAACTCTTTTTGCTGATTCTTACAAAAAAGCCGCAAGTCTGAAACAGGCACTGAACATGGAAATCTCAGGCTCACTTTTAGAATTTGGCAGCTTGGCAAAGTTTTGAGCAACTGAAAACAGGGTTTCGTAATGGGAAGTCCACCAGAAAGCAGGGCAGGGTGCTATGTTAGAGACTAACTAGTTCAGAGAGGCATAATCTTTCATAGGCAACAGTTAATTTCTCAGGTGCCACTTTGTCCTGCCTTTTGCTAGACTTCAGACTAACACAGATAACCACACCTGCACACTGGATGCAGGGGTAGCAGTGGATATAGTCTTCCTGGACTTCCGGAAGGCTTTCGACACTGTCTCTCACCCCGTTCTCATTAGGAAACTGGGAGACTGTGGCGTAGACACCCACACAGTCTAATGGGTCGCCAACTGGCTAGAGAGCCGCACCCAGAGGGTGGTAATGGATGGGTCCTTCTCGGCCTGGAAGGACGTTGGCAGTGGGGTCCCGCAGGGCTCGGTCCTCGGGCCCGCCCTGTTCAACATCTTCATCAGTGATTTGGATGAGGGGGTGCAAAGCACCCTGTTCAAATTTGCTGATGACACCAAGATGTGGGGGGATGTGGGCACAATAGAAGGGAGCAACAGGCTATAGTCGGACTTTGACAGGTTACAAGGATGGGCGGAGGAGAACAGGATGGGGTTCAACACAGACAAGTGCAAGGTGATGCACCTGGGGAGGAGCAACCAGCACCATATCTACAGGCTGGGGAAATCCCCTCTTGTCAGCATGGAGGTGGAAAAGGATCTTGGAGTCATTATTGACTCCAAGATGAACATGGCTCGGCAGTGTGGGGAGGCGGCTAGGAAGGCCAACTGTACCTTGTCGTGCATCCACAGATGTTTTCAAGTTCTGTCCTAGTCCATTATGGTTGTTTTAAATGAATGGAAAGAAGAAACAAAGGCTGCTACAACAGACAGAAAAACAGACATTTGAAAAATGATGCTGAAGTGGGTAACTGTAACACTTTGAGAGCTGTAAGAGGTGCCTTAAGCAACAGGCACTGGGGGAGTCCCTGTTCCCCTGAGTGCCGCCAGGAGTGACCAGGAATAACGGTCACAAGCTGGCGGAGGGAAGGTTTAAGTTGGACATCAGGAGGCGTTACTTCACAGTCAGGGTGGCTAGGGTCTGGAAACAGCTTCCAAGTGAGGTGGTGCAGGCTCCCACCCTGGGGGTTTTTAAGAGGAGGTTAGATGACCATCTTGCTGGGGTCATTTGACCCCAGTACTCTTTCCTGCCATGGCAGGGGGTCAGACTAGATGATCTGCCCAGGTCCCTTCCGACCCTAGAAACTATGAAACCTCTATCTAGAGGAAGGCAGTTACCAGTTAGCTATGTCAGAAGTCAGGCAGATGGCAGGGCAGGTTGGTACCTTATGCCATATCCAGACATATGTGAATGTTTGGTTCCCTGGGGACAACTAGCAGCGGCACACATTGTGCTATGTGAGCTCTGGTGCGTGGCAAGTTGGCCAGGTGGGGTCGGGAAGGCTGGAGCCAGCTCAGGGCTGCCTGGCCTGGGTTTCTGGAGGCCTCCCAATGCTAGAGTCATGTTGCTCCTGCCACGCAGAGCCTGGCTGGCAGCAGAGTAAGGGTCCCGCCGGCCAGGCTTCTGCTTTGGGCGGCACACGTTGCCACTGCATGCACCCCTGCACCTCTTTTTTTCTAGTGGGTTTTAAAAAAAAACAAAAACAACCCTCCATGCCGCTCCCTTGCAGTGGAGACCAACGGAAGGTGCAGTATGTGGCGCCACAGATTTGTTTGTAGCGTTTTCTGGACGTGGCCTTAGAGTCCAACTTGCCCTGCTTTCTGCATCTCGCTACTTATGGAAAGCACGGCATTCAGCTTAATGGAAAGTTAGACATTGTAATTATATTAAACGTTACTAGTGGCATCTCTAATATTCAGGAAGGATCCCACAATAAACTCTGAAGTACTAATCAGCCCTTTGGCTTTTGAGGGAGAAAAGCGCATTTTGAAGAATCAGGAATTAAAATATCTGGTTCTTGTTATCCCTGATAGACAGAGACTCTGGGGGACAGCTTCAATGAGAAGTAAATTACCCTTGAAATGAGCAATTTTGTATTAAATGGGAAGGACAGCTCAGGGTTTGTTACACTTTATCCAGCCATTTGTTTCTTCTACAGCTAAGAAGCATATTTACTGAATCACTGTAGTTGTCAAGCAACATATTCATTTAAGTAAGTGTTATACTTAGGAAGAGATTTCTTCCAAAATGTCCCTAATAAATCTAGAGCACCTGTCACAATGATTTGGTTACAGCTGAAAGAACAGCCAACAGAACTACAGAGATGAATATATGTATCATTGGTACCTGTTAACCTACTCACAAGGAGAATGTGTGCCTTACAGTGGCACCTATATTTTGTCAAGGAGTATTTCTAAAACTGAAACACTGAAAGTTGACTCAGGAATTAAGCACAAGATAAAAAAGGAAAAAAAAATCTAGTAAGATCACCGAAATGATAAACTTCTCACAGACTTTGAGGAAAGTTTCATTTCAGGTGCTCCTTTTATTTAGAAAGGCATTTAATTTAGGAAATCTGGATGACAGATCCTTCTTTTGAGCAAGACAAAGAGCACACTGTACAAGAGACTACTCCAATTTCTTAACCTGCAGAAAAAGTGTGCCACTGGAATTCAATGGTCTTCCTGGGAAACAAGATTTAATTGCATTTCCATAGTATAAAGATGGCAACTATTCCTATCCATTCCATGTCACTTAAAAGGCCCTGAGATGCAAACAGAAGTGATGCGTGTTTACTCAGCAACTCTTTCCTAAGGATCATTGTTGCCCAGTCCCCAATAGCTGTGGATGACATGCTGCAGTGCAAGTAGTTGAGTCAAGCATAGTGGGTGTGCAGTAAGTGTCTATACAGGCCTGTGTGTGATTAAAGCACAACACTGTCAGCACAAATCAAAGTGAGCCAGTCTGCTAATGTTGACAATGACACAGCCATTACACATTGTGTGCTTTTCCTGGCCAATGCTCCACTGCTGCCTTTTTAAGGCCAACAGCTCAAAAGAGTTAGTACCAATAAGTTTCACCCAGTTAAGTTCACCTTTAGGATGTCCTGAACATGCTTTCACAGGCAACTTCCTCTTCAGTCTAGTTCATCATATAGGAGCTACTTGGGCATTTATGCATCAACCAAGTCACACATCCCATCAATTGTAGCTGAATGGTCATTATTGTCTTGACAGACATGCAGTTAGTATGCTGCAGGACTTCATTATTGGTCCAGCATTTCCTGTCCAGCATTTCCTGTCATCTCACTTGAAGTGGGGTACAAAAGTGCCTTTGGTGGAAATTCTCTAGTTTGGTGTTATACAGAAGAGATACCTTTTAGGTCTCACACTTGCACAGCAGTGCAGTTAAAACAGAACCTTTGTACATCTCTAGTATAACAGAGATGGTGATCCCATGCTGTTGCCATATTAAGCCTGTCGAAAGTCATGCTAAATATTCTTGACCTTCCTGTCAATAGGGGTACAATTATTCAAAATACTTCTGAATGAACCACTGGATGTCCAGTTCTGCTGATGGATGTGGAAGGGGCACTATACCCTCTTCCAGAAACCAGATGACACACAACCTTGGTTTTCCTCAAACAGTTTGGTTAGCCCAGAATTTGGAAACCAAATAACAGTAGAGTAGAAAACATGACATCTTCATAGTTACATAGACAGAGACACGGATAGATATTAGAGCAATGAAACAAATCTTGTAAGTTATGTCCATCCAAATATACAGTGGATAAATTTAGGAATGTTAACTCATGGTCCACATGTGTATTCAACCAAATGTGCACATAGAAAACATAGGAACTACATCATACATGTAGTGTAGGCAACTAGCTGGTAAGAGGAACAAGACAACTAAGTTGGTGATTCTCAACAAGGGTGTTGGGGCACTGGGATGTCGCAAAACCTTTTGAAGGATGCTGTAAGGTGTGAAGAGATAAGTGCAGGTTCAGACTTGTGCCTGACTGGCCAATGCTCTGCTCTCACTACCCAGCCCCTCTGCCAGAAGGTAAGCACTGTAATAAATTTGTTTTTGAAATGGTCAATTCACAAAAATTATTGAGGGGTGTCTCAAGTCAAATGAGGTATGCCTCGAGTCAAACAAGGGGGGCCTCAAGTCTAATGAGTTTGAGACCCACTGGTCTAAATAAATATCATATAGCAGGAAATTCAATTCCACTGAGTCGTGAAGTCTGGAGAATGTCAACAGCAGGCACGAGATAGTGAGTTAATATACCAAAACCCCTCCTGAATATCTGCAAGTTTATCACAACAGTATCTTTCAATGAAAAAATATGTTTTGCCATAGCTGACCAACTTGTGTGTATGTGCGCCAGGCACAAAACAATGACGCCTTAAGAAAAAAGGCAAGACAATTTTAAAAAGCAAACAAAAACACCAGAGAACACGGAATGGATTTTAATCATCCTATTAAAATTTTTGTGCATGGCTTGCCATCACAGGACAATACACAGGAATGCTTTGCAGAGTTGTGATAAACTAGCATTTGTTTTTAGAGGCAGGTTGAATGAAACACCATCCTGAAGTGCATGCACCATGCATACAGTCAGTCAGACGTTACAGATAAATATAAGGCGTCATTGTAACGATCCACAAACATCATCAAAAATAGGCATTAAATTTAATTTGCTATGCTACATCATTTATAGACTACTGTAAATTCCTTGTCTTTAAAATAGATTTTTCCAAAGGTATGTGAAAGAACCAATGAACAGTATTATTGCTCCTGAACAGAACCGTCTCAAATTAAGATCCCAGACTACCAAAATCACATTTAAAATCTGTGCAGATTCTTTTAGAAAGGTCACTGATCAAAGGTTTTCTTATTTGTTACTATCAACAAGGATGCTAGTGAGATGCAAATATGTGGTTTTTATCCAGAAAGATTTAAAGAAAGAAAAGCATGAATGGCACTTCACTTCCAGTTTGAGAATTGGATACTGCCAAGCTGTCCTTCAAAATATGATCACATTTTCCACAAGAATTATACAAGAATTATTCATGTTATTTCCATTACCTTGAAGTAATTAAAGATTTTTAAATAAAATGCAGTGCCAGAGACTACATTATTGTATGTTTTAATTTTTTAATTGCATTCCACAAATGGAAACACTGGCATGATACAAAACAAAACAAGCAAAAATGAGAGTTTGGAAGTACATGCACAGAACCAAATCATTATACAATTTTGTCTTAGCTCAGAAGAAATTCTGCAACCAATTCATCTAACACTAAAATACTGTTCTCACTTATTTAGCCAGGCTGCTTCCCATATTGCTGAAGACTTCCAATATGTCCTGCCTCCCCTCTGCTTCATGCCCACCTCATCCTTATCTATATTCATACAATTATTTTAATGATTCCTTGGTCTGAATATTGTTAATGTAACTCGTGCAAGATTTCAGCATCAGCTATTAACAGACCAAGAAGTAAAAGCAATGGAACCTCAGAAAGTATACCTACTATTTAACTTTAATTGTGCCTCCTTCATAGCCTAGTACTGTTGAATGCCTGGGCAGGTGCATCAGACTGGCAAAACCATTCTTGTTTGTTCTGTTCCCTGCTAAGAGGCACTAACAGTTTAATAAACTCATTTTTATACAGCTTGAGGCTATATTTATCTCACTTTTCTGGACAAAAAGTTAAAGACGGTTGAAGCAATTTCTTCTGATTGTAGAAGACAGTCTTCTACTCCAAAATTAAATTATTTCTGATTTTTTTTCTCTGTAGTCTTTCTTGGGTTTTTTTTCCTTGCCTTCAAGAAATGCATGCCCTTTTTTACTCAACTATCTCTTTTGCCTTCGCTGTGGGATTCTATTTATTGCATTAAGTCAAAGAGTATATCTACATGCTGTAAAGCCTACTTTGCAAGTATTAAATACAAATAAGAAGAACCAAAATTTAATTTTAGTTTCTTCAAGTATCAAAATCTTTACTGTCAGATGGTAAGCTTTTTATTCCAACACCAGGTCCCAACTATAGATCATAGTTTTCTAGTGTCTTATCTATACACTGGTCTATTAATTTAATCACTGGAAAAGGGAGGGAATGACATATTAGTAGGAAAGCCTGTAGTGTCAGCTTAGTAAATGGAACCATTTTCAAGTTCCACATCCATCACCCATTATCCATCATCATTCAAATTCCTTTGCACACTGTACATTCACTGTAAGAATGGAGAATGAAAGAAAAATCCTAAGAAAAGAAATTACAGAAAGATTTAAATAGAGACCCCACATTGATGTGACGGGTTCCTTGACTACAAAAGAATTTCTTTCTCAAAGAGACATCAACAATTCCCTTCCCTATTTTGAACTCAATCAGACCGGTCCTTTCTATTAGCTGTGCTTCAATCACGAGTGTTGCTGAAGATCTGATGGAGCTTGGTAGGGATGGGCAGGTTTGTTTCCTTCAGCTTCAGAGGAACTACAGAGTACTGGGCTTTTAGTTCTCCTTTCCTCAACTGAGCCAACTGTTTTCTTTTTTTTGTTTTATTTGAGGTTGCTGTCATTTTAGTAGCTCTGATAAGAAAAATAAAGAACGACTCTAGCACAGGTCTTCTTGAACTTTGACAAACATTAATAGTTTGTGTGGGAGCAAGTGAAGGGTATAAAGAACAAGAGCACTAATACCTGCAGTTTTCATACAGTGCCAAAATACTATGGACATACAAAAAACTAGAACCCTTGGTTCCAAAATGATACCTTTTATTAGACCAACTGGAAATGGCAAGAAAATTGTCCTTTTCTGCAAGCTTTCGGGATCAAAGTCCCTTCGTCAGGCTCTGGGAAAAGTTAGATGGTACAAGATGGTAAAAAGTCCCCATAGGTAGGAAATAAACTTCATTTTTGCAGAGGGAACTGAAGATGGAAGTCTGTCCCTCTGGGTCCATGAGTGTCTTTGTGAGCTGTGTTGAGTAGCTCTTTCATGTGTTGATCAGCTGGTCGAATAAAAGGTATCATTTTGGAACCAAGAGTTCTAGTTTTTTGTATGTCTTTTTGTCTCAGACCAACATGGCTACCAAGTACACCCCTGAAACATGGAAGATCCTGAATTTTAGCCTATTTTGGATTTTAAACTTCATAGCAGAACAACAAGGAAGTTTTTTTTGCCTCCCTGCCTGCCATTTGACACCTCCAGGGAAGGAATTCTACCTGATCAACACATCAAAATGCTACTCAACACAGCTCACAAAGACGCTCATGGACTCAGAGGGACAGACTTCCATCTTCAGCTCCCTCTGTGCAAAAATGAAGTTTATTTCCTACCTATGGGGACTTTTTACCATCTTGTACCATCACTTTTCTCAGAGCCTGACGAAGGGACTTTGATCCGGAAAGTTTGCAGAAAAGGACAATTTTCTTGCCATTTTCCAGTTGGTCTAATAAAAGGTATCATTTTGGAACCAAGAGTTCTAGTTTTTTGTATGTCTTTTTGTCTCAGACCAACACAGCTACCAAGTACACCCCTAAAATACTATGGAGTTGTACCACTACAACAGATCTAGCTCCCTGGAGAATATTTTTAAATGTTGTCTATGCATAAAATTACAATAAGTTTTAACAACATGGAATTTGTGTGGTTCCAGTATAAAAAAACCAAAACAGTAGAGATGAGATCATATGCCAGGTACAAGTTTCTTAAAACAACAATTTTAAAATTAAATTAAACATAAACTACTTAATGATTTATAAATATTCAGAAAAATTGACCCCACACAAAAATGGAGTGCTATAGTTTTCGTGCGGCTATATTGTATTTCTATATAAAGAGGCAAAATCTCTACAAAGCTCAGTTTAGACTTACTCACCAAGTTCCCCTGGCACCTGCATAAGACCACAGTCTCTAATGAAACATCTTAACAGAAGATGCAAAGATGGTAGAGCTTTTCAACACCTACCTTGTCTCAGTCTTCACAAAAAAATAAAAAAATTAAGCCAGACAGCTAATAAGATAAGGAAGGAAGCAAGCTAAGGGTTGAGATGTGGAAAGACATTTTAACCTTTGATCAGTCCAAATTAATTTAAGTCAGCAGGGCCTAATAAATGTCATCCTAGGGTACTAAAGGAACTGGTAGATGAGATCTTGGACCCACAGGGAACAATATTTATAAAGTCATGGCACAGTACCAAAGGATTGGAAAAAGGCCAAACTTCCCCTTTTAAAAAACAGGCAAAAAGGGGGATTTGTGCACTTTTAAACCAGTTAACTTCCCAGGTATTGAGGTAAGGCTAACAGGAACATAAGGAAGGCCCTTTACAAGCATCTGGAAAAGGAAAGGCTAATCATGAAAACCCAACATAGATTTACTAAAAACAAATCATGCCGAGCAAACCTGATCTCCTTCTTCAATAAAATAACTAGTTGGGTGGATGAAGGCTGTACAATGAATATAGTGTATCTGGACTTCAGCCAGGTCTCCAAAGTCCCGTATGACCTTCTCATAACCTTCTGAAAAACGAGGGATAGACTACTAAATTAGATTGTAGATTGACAACTAGCTCAAGCAAACGGTAATTATAAATGGATCCATGTCAAAATGGCAGGAGGTTTGAAGTGGAGACCCACAGGAATATGTCCTGCGCTCAGTGTTGTTCGATGTGTTTATTAATAATTTGGATAATGAGCAAAATTGCAGGTGACACCAAACTGGGAAGGACTGCAAACAAACTAGAGGACAGAAGTGCAATTCAGAAGGATCTCAACGGACTTAAAACCTGGGATGGAGCTAACATGATGAAGTTCAACACTGACAAATATAAGGTGCTACACCAAGAAAAATAATCAAACACACACACACAAAATGGGCAACAACTGGCTGAACAACTGCACAAAAGGCTATGGGCTGCATCAGTGGCATTAGGTGCAAGACACAGGAGATGACAGTGCCTCTTTACTCGACACTGATTAGACCTCATCTAGTTTTGGGCTCCATATTTTAAAAAGGATGTGAACTTAGAGTTCAGGGGTAAGTGATAAAAATTATAAAGGGCCTGAAATGAAAACTTACATTTAAATTGTGCGTCTTTTCACTAGTTATGAAAACAGCGTAATGGAGTTTGGAATACGTATGATATTCATATGATAAATTCTCTTTGGACTATATTTGCTTAAGAGGAAAAATAAATCATAAGCTATTCGCCTGCCTACAACAGAAATCCAAAAGGGAAGAAACTACTTCTCCTTATGACAGAAGTACCAGAATGAAGAGTGGCATGAGCGAAAAGGAAACATGATAACCTGAGTTGCAGAATCTACTTCCTTGGGCAATTCTTAGAAACAAAACACTTAACTAACAGTGTGCAAACCAAAGACTTCACCATAACAGCCAGCTATGCATGACTGCACTTCCTGGGATATTGAGTGCAGTCCCCTATATTCACAGGCAACTTTTTCCCCAAGGATCCCCCAAACCTTCATTAGACTATGGAGATCACACTGACAAAAGAGTTAGCAGAACAGTGTAGATTATTTAAATTAAAGGTCACTTACGAAGGAATGAGACAGTCTTTCCTGACAGTCCTGCTTTGAGGACTGCAGCTCAAGCAACACCAGCTTTACGAACATGCTGCTTCGAAGATTCTAAGGTGACCAGAAGCTATACCCTGGTACTGACCATTTACTAATATTTACACTAGCATAAAACATCATCTAACCTTCAACTGAAAACATCTGTTCTCCTCAAGGTCCAAATTTCTCAAAAGATCCTTTAGCCTTCACCCTTTTTGGGAGGAGGAAGTGGGGATTAGGAAGAAGAAAGAACAGAAGACTGACTGCTAATGGAAGCAAACTGCAAATGGAAGGCAAATTGCATGTGATGTTACTGGGGCCACTGGTTTTCAACCTTTTTAGACTCCTTGATAGACTCAAGGAATCTCTCAGACAAGGCCAGCTCTTAGTTCTCATTCATGTTTTGACTATAGAAAAACAGAGCAATTCTCCTGCTGGCAAAGAACTCTGAGACTACAACAGGTCAGAATGCTTTAACACTTACAGATTTCTATTTGAAATACTTGGGCTTGCAAATCATGTTTCCACATATAACAGTCTGACATTACCTGGCACCCCATGGCACCCTTGAAAGCATTTTGATGCAAACCAGAGTGCCGTGGCACCCTGCTTTGAAAAATCATTGCATTAAGTCACCATCTGGTTTGCTCATGGAAACTTTTTAATCCTCTATATTTTCACCACAGTTTGGAAAGAATAACCATTCTGAAAGGCAATAAACAAACAGGAACCAATAGCAATTACCTGCTACCCACAACCATTAATATGTGGCTGAAACTTGCTCCTTTCCCCCTAAAAAAGAGCACTAAGGTCACTATGCTTCAATTAAAAAAAATGAAGTCGCTTGAGATATGTACGCAGAGACCGAAAAACAGAGAACAAACTCAGCATGAATAAACAGTCGAAAAACAGAAGGTAGAATTATGCCTTTGCGGCAAGAAAAGAGCCTCCTTCCCTCCACTGCTATGAAAGCCACAGAATTACTACTCACAAAGCTATTTTATAGATGGAACTGGGTATTGATTTCTAACCACATTATTCAAGCATCGGTCTGAAGAATCAAGCTACTAGACCAGGAATGTCTAGGAAGCAGCTCAGTTAGGTCCCTTGAAAATTTCTCATGCTTCAATCTTAAATAACCAAATTTTAAGTCATCTGCAAATTCTGCCACTTAGCTTTCTGGCCCCTTTGCTAGATATTTTTTTTATCCAACCCCACTCATTTTAAGGAAGCATTGGCTCATTGCTATGCTCACCATGAACCATCTAGTCCTACTCTTTCTTTTCCATCCTTCAATGGAGTTTTAATCCATAGCACTAATTACTCTCTCAGGATATATTTCCTAGTTTCCTTAATAACCTCTTGTGAGGAAATCTCATGAAAATTTTGGGGAAATTCAAATAAATTTATCCATCTGTTCACATGCTCAAGTTATTCTAACAGATTACAGAAACCACGCTGATGTTAATCACATTCCCTAGATTTTTTTTTTTTTAACTTTTGCTGATTCTTATTTGTTTCCAGTCTCCCTGCAATATTTTTTATTAAAAATGGGTAATGTACCTGCAATTCTCCAGTCATTTAGTATAAAATGTTTTGATGAGATTTGAAGTTTGTTAGCTGGTCAACCACCTTGTTCTCAAATGTTTCAGAACACTTAAATGTGTATCCAATGTGGTCCAAATAACTTGCTGATGTTCAGTGCATCAGTTTTTCCAGGACTTCCTTGTTAACATTCCTCAGTCTTGTTTTCACTATGTAAAAAGATCAGGCTCAAGGTATAGTTTCATATATTCATAGGTCTCAAGGTTGAAAGGGAACACTAGGATTATCTAGTTTGACACTGCATAACACAGGGCAACCAATCTCACTCAGTAATCTCTGTGTTTGGTTCGTAACTTCTGTTTGATACTTAAAAGACTTCAAGTGATAGAGCGTTCTCATCCCTAAGAAAATTGTTCCAACGATTAGTTACCCTCAACTGTTAGAAAAAAAACCTGTGCGCACGTGTGCGTGCACACACACCACAATTTCTCCAGCTTCCAAACACTGAAGTTCATTATCCCTTTTCTTGTTCAATTAAGACAGGGCTGGATTTAGCCTGTGAAACTGTTTGATCCAGGCTGCTGGGCTACCAGTGGGCCAGGGAATTTGGAGGCACAGCCTGCTGAAGGATCTGGAGCCCCAGTAGACATAGGGAACAGCAGCCAGGGTGGGGGGTGGGCAAGTGAGGACGATACAATCCTTGCTGACCCCTGAGGCTGCCTGGCCCAACACTGCTTGCCCTACTTCCACTGCCATCACCCCACTTGCTCTGTTGCTGAGGTGCTGGCCACCACTACTCCATGCCCCAGGCTGGAACTGATCCACAAACAGCCCCATGGTCTGGTCCACAGAAAGAGCCATCAGCCTGGGACAGCAAGTGAGTTTGATACCCCTGGGTAAAGTGGTATTTACCCACCCAACATTCTTTTATGTGAAAAGCAATATAAATAAATTGTTTATCTTGTCTGCGATGTCCTTACCTTCATTAACTGTTCTCTCAATTCTCTTACAACTCTCTTTCAGGTGTCCTGTTTCCAATTTTCCAACAAAATTCCTTGCTACTTGCTCTTGTACCTCTAGCTAGTTGTTACTGAAATTTATGTTCAGCCTTTCTCATTTTATTTTGTTTTCCTGTCAGTTCTGTTTAGGGCCAACATCACTTGCCATGGAATTATCTAGGACGGTTCCTGGCTCGCTTCATAAAGCTGGCCATATAAAATTCTTGATTCTCTGATTTGGTTGGAAATGAGTAAAAAAAAAACAAAAATAAAAAACCAAAAAATCCCTACACTCATGTCACAAGCTTCTCATTACTTCCCATGATTTGAAACTAGAGCATAGAAACTTTTTTGATAGTCTGTCCTTTGAGATTATTGGACTCTGAGCATTTCCAGAGTTTGAGGAAAATAATGCCTTTCCAAAAAACCTATTTATTTTTGGCCTTTTTCTTTCAAATTTTACTGCTATTGTCCTGTATTCTCTTTCCAAGCTTTGCCTTCAAAGATTACCACATTTTAAAAGTGACCCTGCAACAACTGAAGATTGAGGGAATATGCCTGGTATTTGAATTTATCAGATTGCATCATAGACATTAGACATTAGGGCTGGAAGGGACCTCTCAAGATCATTGGGTCCAGTCCCCTGCGGCAGGCAGTCAGCAGGGGTCAAATGATCTCAACAAGATAGGCATCCAAGTGTTTCTTAAAGGAATCCAGAGTAGGTACCTGCACCACCTCTGGGGGGAGTTTATTTCAGGCTCTGGGGACTTGGACAGTAACGTTTTTCCTTATGTCCAGCCTAAAACAATCTTCCAAGAGTTCGTGACTGCTGGACCTAGTCTTTCCATGGGGTGCTCTGATGAACAGTCAGGTTTTCCGAGTTCCCAGTACATACCCCTTATATACTTACAGGTTGCCACCAAGTCACCCCTGAGCCTACGCTTTTCCAGGCCAAGTGTCCCATGTCTCAGCCTCTCCTCATAAGGCCTGCCCTCTTGTCCTCTAATAATTTGCGTGGCTCTCCTCTGGACTCCCTTGAGCTTCTCCACATTCTTTCTGAATTGTGGAGCCCAAACTGGACGCAGTATTCCAGCTGTGATCTCACCAAGGCCGATTAAAGTGGGAAGATGACTTCCCGCATCTTGTTTGAGATGCATCGGAAGATGCAGGCCAGAGTTGTTTGCTTTGCCAGCTGCAGCGTTGCATGGGTGGCTCATGTTCATCTTCTGGTCAGTCATGACCCCCAAGTCTTTTTCGGACACAATACTAGCTAGCGTAGCACTGTCGAGCCTATAAGTGTGGTGTGGGTTCCTTTCTCCCAAGGTGGAGCACCTTACATTTCTCGATGTTGAATGCCATCAGGTCTGCCCACCTTGTAAGTCTATTGACGTTGGCTTGGATTGCCAGCCTATCCTCTGGGGTGGCTGCACTTCCCCATAGTTTGGTATCATCAGCAGACTTAGCCAGTCCGCTTGTAACACCTGAGTCCAGATCATTTATAAATACATTAAAGAGTACAGGTCTGAGAACAGAGCCCTGGGGGATGCCACTGGTTACAGTGTGCCAAGTTGAGTTGGTTCCATCAACTATCACTCTCTGGGCCCGTCCACAGAGCCTGTTCCCCAGCCACTGGACTGTGAAATTGTCTAGGCCACAATTCCCCAATTTTTCCACAAGGACATCATGGGACACCAGGTCAAAGGCTTTCTTGAAGTCCAAGAATACGAGATCCACCTCTTCTCCTTTGTCCAGGTGATGTATACCTGGTCATAGAAGGAGATCAGGTTGGTCATCAACATATTTTAAAGCTTATTTCATGGCTACATGGAAGGTGAAGAAGTGTTCCTTTGCCTTCAACATAGATGGTGCTTGCTAAATTTGTAAATGGGGAGAGTAGCAGAGAACATAATATTCAGACTTGTTTATATTTTATAAATGATATGACCTCACCTCTGTGAAGAAGCATTTTGATAAGTCACTGGATACAATCAGACTTGGAATGAAATGCCTGATTTTGTGGATGCTATAAAATATACAGAGGGAACAAACATTATCTCTGCTAAACTGGAGTTCAGCTCAGTGTTGTTAATTGACAGAAGGAACCTTCTGTGCTATGGATGGCATTTCCCATTTGATGAAGACCATCAGGTTAGAACTGTGTACAGGTCTGTTGAAAACTATAAATTCCTTGGAAATTATCAATCCCTTATTTAGGTAGGACAGAAATTCAACTTTTGTCAAGAATGGTATGCTGAGGATCACTAATAAAACCCCCACAAAATTTGGTATTGGCTGTAGTGATCACTAGGTTCAATAAATACAGGCATATACGAATGAGATGAACTAACCAAAGACTGTAATTGTGTAACAGCAGAAACCTTTGCAGACCCTTTGTCTAATCTCTTTAATTTACTGACTACTTAACTGAAGGACCATCTCCCAATTACCAACTTTCTCTTTAAATTACACCTGACAATCATTCAGCATGTAAATCTTCATATGATTGAGAAGGTTTTAGTGATATAACTGAAACCAAACCAAAAAGTACCCCTTTTTAGTAAATTCTAATCCCAAAGAGAACTGAAAATAGTTTTGGATAGCTTCTCTTTGACCTACAGGATTCCAGGACACATTCAATCTTATCCCTTGTTCAAAAAGTACATTGGGAAATAAGAAGAGTTAGTGTGGTGGCGTATGGCATGGTATTTCTATCTGGTGACAACACTGGATTTATTTCTGTAATACAATTGTTCCTGATAGTCCCAAAAAACCTTATCAAGTGTATAGTAGAGACTAAGGAATAGATAAAAGCTAGTTGGCTGCTGCTCAGC
>NW_005842770.1:712277-733892 GCF_000455745.1 Alligator sinensis
CAGCAGGAAACTGTGGTGATGCCATCATGCTGGTGCATACATACAGAGTCTGCATGAAGGACTTTATGCGCCTCTTTAATTGAGGATATATACCCATCTTTTAATAACTGTTTCCAAACTCGATACCACCCAGGTACTGCTGGCTGATCATATAGGAACAGTATGCCAGAAATATTTTTGGTACATCTTGTTTTATCCATAGATTCCAACTGTTACATTTAAGATGCAGATCATTTTACAAAATCCATGGCCTTTCTCACATTCAACAGCATATTACTGCAATGCACTCTGCTGCTCATCATAACTTCACAAGTAAAGTAAACCTATGGTCTCTGTAGCGCAAGACAGAGAACTACCAGCTGGGTGTTTTCTGTTGAGGGGTCATCACTTCTGGAATTCACCGCCTATTCTTGGTCTGAAATACCATGACTCTGCTGCACTTCAACAAAGACTATTTTTTTATCAAAGTGTTAGAACCAGTTGGAAAGTAATGAGAACTAGTACTTGTGGTTAGAGTATAAGCAGTTAGCAACATTTTCTAGCAACAGGCCATAATGACCCAGCTCCAGTCTGAGACAAGACCTGGCCACTTATGCGTCTCCTCCACTGCCCAGCTGCAGTACAGGCAAAGGCCCTCTCCTCTTTTGCCAAGGAAATCTGCCAAAGTCCCCTGGCTCTGCAGGCTGCATGCTGACCTCTGGGATAGTAAGATATTGATGGGGTGCTTATTTGGGTGTGATCACGTACTGATTACTTATCTTAGGGGTTTTTTTTGGTTTCCTGGAAGCAGCTGGTTTTATCTTCCATGTCAGTGGGTCTCAACATTCTTATACTCAAGACACTCCTTGGAAAATGCCAGCTCTTAGCTTTTAATCTTTAATCTTTTTTTGACTACAGAAAAATAATAAAGCAATTCTGGTCACAAAGAATTCAGAAAGACTACAACATTTCATAAATGTTTTTGACATCAGGGATTCCTATTTGAAACTTCTGAGTTCATCTTGTGAATCATATGTAGACATTTGCACACCTAACAGCACTGATTTGTGCTGCACCCTGAAGAAGATACCAACAATTATATTAAAGATGCCTGAAGATTAGGACAAGCAATAAGACTACCTAAAAGCAGGGTAAGGGACATTCCTAGAGCAGTGGTATCTAAGGACATTTGTATACGTGCTTGCGTCACAGCACCGGGTGCTTTTAAAAGTGCCCGGTGCTGCGGCGCCTGCAGTTGTATGAGTAGCAAAATGCATGTCAGCGCTGAGAAAATGGCTGCAGCATGCTTTTGAACTAAAACACATTGGAGTGCACCACCTCCATTTTCTCAGCAGTGATGTGCATTTCGTCACTTATACAACTGCATGCGCCGCAGCACAGTGTGCATCAGCTCACATGTGGAGCAAACTTGGTTAATTGCCGGATCTCCTGCATATTGCAGGATGAAAAGGTATGTGTATAAATGCCCTTAAATCCAATCCACCTCCCAGCTTCTTAAGGTATTTACCCGTTTCCAAATATAGATGAACAGACTTCCAAATCTGAAACAACTTTAGCTGATATAAATGTATACTTAGTCAACAAACCTGAAACAGCTCTCGTTTACTTTCTTTTCAATGGGGGATTGGCACTTGAGGTTAATGATAATGCTTTGGTACGAGCTTGATTTTAAAATAATTTAACCGTGAAGCTATGTGCCTAATAAACAGTCTCCAAAACTGATACACACTTAATCTAACAAATCCAAAACAAAAATAAGCAGGGGTACTAAATAGCTTTTATGCAATTTTCCCCCCAGTGACTGATACCAACTGGCAGCTTTACTAACCACTGAGTTTTTAATAATTAGTACATTAAGGATCAGACTTTACTTCCAATCTTCAAGCAGTGTGTGTTTTTCGATCAGTGGGAAGTCTGTTGTAGACTGAATACCCTGACAGAACCAACAATCAGATCACGATTCAAAACATATTTTGGCACCCCTTCACAGAATATGTCTGATATTTATTGCTAAGAACTGTAAAAGTTTTAATGACTTAATAAAATGACACATTTTAACTTAATAATATTCAAACAAGAATTAAAAAAAAATTAAACACAGAATATGGCTACCAATTCATACCAGGTGAATATTTGGCCCATTAAAATGGTATGGATATTAACCATTTCAGATCCCTTAACACTTAGAGAAATCTTCAGGGGCTAGGATTACTGAGACTCCTGTTATAAATGGGAGAAATTGTAGCTTTAACTCAACAGTGGTTTTACTATGGACTTCTATAAGATAAGCATTTCTCCCCAAGATTTTAAGATGGTTGATCATATACTCTGGCCTCCTGTGTAACTGACATTAAGGATTCCACCTAGTGATTTCTCCATCTAGTCCAACATCTTGTGGTAGAAGTAAAGGGCATTTTTAGAAAGCCAGTTATCTTGATTTAGACGTAGTTAGGGGAAAACGAACTATTTCCTGGGCATGATTCAGAATGAAAAACACTCAAATTTTGTTTAATTACTGCAGAATTTTTAAAATAAGAAACTATTTTCATTTTAGTTCTTTTTAATACAATTTTGGTTCATCATCTAGTTTTTCAAAATTTCCATTTTTCTTCAAACAAACAGGCAAAATTGAAAGAAGAAAAAAGAAAGAAAAGCTGTGCAATTTTGCCCCTATAAATTTTCATATATTTAAGAATTTTTGAAGTAACAGAATGGAAAAAGGAGAAAAAGGAGGGGGGAGGACAAAGAGAGGTGTAACATGGATGATGTTTCATGGCAATAAAGGAATAAGTTAGAACCAACATTTTTTTTTGCAGTCCTTGAAAACCAAAGCAAATATTTCTATTCAAAATTAAGCAAAAGTATTTTTGAAATTTATGATCACAAAATGTAATAAAAAAAGAATGTTTCTTATAACAATTTTATTTTTTAATAAAGCATTCTGACAAAAAATAACCTGCTCTATCCTGACTTCAGGACTGACACATAGAATTTGCTACTTCCTACTTACCATGTTCCACATTTCTCACAGTCTTAAAAACGTGTATCTCACTACCTATCTGAACTTTGCTGACATTAAACTTCAAGATGAGCACTGTGTAGCAATGACTACAAGGTAAGTCTGGAAGTTGGGAAATTCTGAATTTAAGCCTGGCTTTATCCATTGTTGGACATCAAGTCATCATTACCGCTATATCAGAGGAGTGCATCAGGAGCTTGGTGAACAACTGTTCACTAGGGTGTCACAACCCAATTAAACAGTGCCCATGCCACTAGCAAGAGATACCATTCAGACCATCCTCATTTTGCACACAGTAGTCAACTAAGGGTTAAAAGAAATCCTTGCCAGAAACTCCTGAAACAAAACCCGGAGGGAAGACTATAAGTAATTGGTCAGCTGAAATAAAATCCGAGTGAAAACTGTATATAATTGGTCAAGAAACAAGCTTAGGCCCCTCACACGTAACCTCATGCGTAACAGGCAGGAAACCTGACCCACTACCTTGTAACCTGATAACACAAAGAACTGCTGCTTTGCCAAAAAATTAAAGATTCCACTTAGCAGTTCATCATTGGATACCTCCGTTAGATACCTCTGTCTATAAATAGTTTAGCAGCTTCCGCCCAAGTCGGAGAACTCTGGGGAAATCTCTGAGGAGAAACCTGAGCCCAACACCAGAGTGACTTAGTGGACTGATCAACCACTAATGACTCCCCGTCACCGTTAATCTTGACGTAGTAAAGCCCTGCAGGCACGATAGCTCGTTCCGGCCTCGTTCGTCATCGCTTAACTGTAACCCGACCTCATACGCTCGACTGTAACCGAAGCAACTGTAATGGAACAAAGGCTCAGCCTGCGTCCCACGTCACTATCTGGGCGACGTAAGTAAACAATCTCCTGCAACCAACACGCGTCTGTGCCTGGTTAATTTCACTCCATCCATTAATTACCCACCTGTCAAGTAAAAATTTAAACCCTCCAGTGAGAGTCAGGACGCAGCTGCCGGCGGCTGCTCTGATTCTCGACATAGGGCACCCCTGGGGAAGACCAGTACCAATGGATATAAACTACTGGAAGGCCACTTCAGGCTTAATACCATGAAAAACTCCTTCAGTCAGGGTGTCCAGACTGTGGAACAAACTCCCTCCAGAGGTGGTGCAGTCACCTACCCTGGAGGTTTTCAAGAGAAGACTAGACAGTCACCTCAATTGTCATCCTGCCTAGAGCTGAGGGGCTGGACCCAATGATCTGCAAGGTCCCTTCCAGCCCCTAGCTATCTATGAAAAAATCAGTATTTTTCATTCACATGAAATATTTGCATATTTAAATAGGCATAAGATTTATTTACCTATCTCAAAAAGGCATTGAAAAGTAATTACATTTTTCCATTGTAAGAATGTAAATACTATAATAAACCTTTGAAATTGTTATTATTGTGATTTTCAGCACATATACCTAAGCAGAGAAGTGCCTATTTCGTTTTCAACTCTCCTTCCCTATACATACAAAATGAAACGCAGATTTGAAGGCAAACCAAATCATAATTTATGTGCATTATATACACAAACTTGAATTCAATAGATCATACATTTCTTATTTGTTCAAAATACTAAATTTAATGTCTGAAGCAAATGTCTTGCATAATGGATATTTTGCACATGTAATTTGAGTGAAAATGTATTACATACTTGGCAGGATCTTTGAACAACAGTTTTGAGTAACACGTAAAAAAGCTGGCTTACAAGAAATTATATTTGTCACATTATCCTCCTCCCCTCCTGGACAGTACAAATTCAGACAGAGTGATATTACTCCATTCAACAAGCAGCAAGGAAACAAAGGAGCTGCTGAACAAGACAGGTACAAATCTCAGTTCCCCTATTTCCTCCACAATATAGAAACTTCCCAAGCCAAACAATTAACCTGCAGTAAACTCAGCATCTACCACTTGTTTCTTTGCAGAAACGGTACTAAATGGGAAAATAAAATATTTATTAAATATTGTGATTATAAAAAAAGCATTTAAAATATTTTGAAAGCTAGAAGGTAAATTTCATTCTTGTTTGCTGGTTCATTTGCTTTCTGTGGTGGAGATAGAGGCGGGAGAAAGTAAGGAGAAGGGAATGAAAACCTCTGACCCGTTAAGGAGACAAGGTTCTTTGGGTGAATCTGATATCTTTGGACCAACTTAAATAGTTTGAAATTTCTTTTTCCAACTATTTAAGTTGGTCTAATAAAAGATATCAGATTCACCCAAAGAACCTTGTCTGCCTATGTCCTTAGACCAACACAACTACAACCTACATCTCTGACCCCTTAACACACACACACACACACACACACACACACACACACACACACACACCCACCCACCCACCAAGAGGGGGGTCCTAACCAAAGCCTTGTTCTACATACCTATGGACAAAGGCTACATATACTAGCATGTGCACTGGAAAAAAAGTTCAGAGGATGCTTGCAACAGTTGTCCACTGATGCTTCATCTCCCTTTCCATGAGGCAGCCACAGTTCTACTGAAGTGGTTTCTTAGGCTCCATGGACAGAGAACCTCTGTATCTTTGTAAGTTTCCTGGATATAACATTTGATCCATTGGGAGAATAGATAAAAGGATGCCAGAAGCTCTTCCTTGGATAGAATGAAAAAATAAGCTTGCTCCCTGAAAGGTTTTTTTCATCTAAACACATTTCTTCTGCGAACCACAACCTGCTAAGGTTTCCTCCATACTGCTAGCAGCACTATGACAAAAACCTTGTCATGAAATGGAAGAAAGCTACTTTCTCCCACCTCTATCTCCTCCCTGGAAATGACCTCCATCAAAAAAAATATGCTTTTGGAATGCTGAGGCACAAATCAACTATATTAAACAGAAAAGCCTAAAAGAGGTCACTGGTGGCAACAAAAAAAATCTTACAAAGAAAAAATATCAATCAACTTTGGTAAATGGAACACCAAGGGCCGGATGCCATCATTCCTCAAAGGAGCGGAGGCATGAATGCGGAGGGACCTAAAAAACTTTAGCTGTTTTTGAAAAACCTCCTTGAGATCCTTAAGATCCTCCCTAAGATCCTTTTGGAGTGCTTGGAGAGAACTTCTTCCTTACAAACAAGTTTTTCTCCCCTTTTAATGAGTTGGGTGTGCTGGTTTGTCTCCGCTCAAGAGACTGCCTCCGCCACTAATTTTGTTTCTGCTTTAGGGAAAATTTACGGATGCTCTCGCTCCTAGGTTTCCTCCAACCTTTTTCAGGAGAGCTAAAGGGATGTTTGACTTTTGTCCTGTGGCCTTCACTAAGTGAGAGCCTGCAGGACAGTTTCATAGATGTTACCTTTCTGTACACTGCTCTGAGTGAAGCAGGAGTGTTAACGGAAAAGTGACAGTATCTCTTGAAACTGGAAAAATCCTAGATGCGATTTGTCTACATTCTGCCTGTAATATGCCCTTTATCTTCATTGCTGAAGATCAAGGCACAGAATTTAAAGAGACTTTTTCAGTACCACACACAATTTTTTAAATTTATTTTTTAATTGTCTTCATCTAAATTCAAAAGTTCTCAACATAAAATCTTAAAACAGGTCCTGGAAGATGGGGATTATATCAACCAGAGTGCTTTAAATATTCAAATGCAAGAATTTTTTAAATGCAAAGCATTCTTCAGGTTACTGAAGAATGCTTTGCATTTGAAACCCTGCCTAACTTTATCCCAATTACAGAGTTAGTTCAATAGAAGCTATTAGCCCCCAAAATCCTTGCCTCTTGCATTTTTCCTGGACCATCATAGCTACAACACATGCTAATACTACCTTCAATATTCAGAACGCTGCAGGAAACAGATCTGACCAGGTGTTTACTAAGAAAATTTTCCTACTTTTCATTTTTTTGGGTTTTTTTAAGAAACCAAAGCCTATTTTAATTGGCCCACTTTCAAACGGTAATACTCCCGTTCAGGACTATATTCCTGATTTTTCTAGAAAAGCTCTTTAGTATAGGATACTTAGATTAAATAGAAGCAATTACTTTAATTTTTTTGAGTTACTACTGGATGCTTTACCCACTTAATTTTTTATAGAAGATATACAGACAGAGGGGAGGAAATTGTTAGAGAAATTAGAAAAAGAGGTGATTGTATGTATATATATTGGATGTAATCCAATTACTGATAAAGTGTTAGTCATTTATCACCAACAATCAATATAATTTTTCTTGTATTTCCTAGCAAAAACATCCACTCAAAAGAAAAAAGAATCTTTTATCTGCTAGCAGACACTACTTTATATCAATTAAAAAAAAATTGAAGTTATAGCTGAATTAGTTGATAAAACATGGTTTCCAGCAAAGTAAATAGAGGACAAACAGATACTTGGAAAACTGGTTACTATTTATTCAATAATCAGACTCAAAATATTAATCCACAAAAAAATGGAATGATACATTTTTTTCCATTATTTGAAAAGTTATCAGTTACCCACCATTAAGAGATACAAATTGCTATTTGCAAAGGTTTTGATGTAAGTTAGCCAATCATCAATTAATATCATGAAGCAGTTAGTGAACCTTGGAATGATGGATTGACTTCACAACACGCCAGCTGAACTACTGAATGCACCAAGTTTATGTCCATTAACAATAAATCAGTGGACCTTGTATGCCGTGGAGTTAATTTTTAAAACTTCAGCTGCTGGATGGGTGCTAGAACTTTTACCAAAACCCAATGTACAGAGGACTTAAACACGAAAACATTGTTGTGACAGAGTCCCATGGAAATATGGAAAGATTCTCAACATTCTTAAAAGGATATTTGGGCCGTTAGTGGAACAGGCTGATTTACATGACCACTTTTCAAAATTTAAAAATCAATTATATGGGAAAATAAAGTAATATTTACATATTCTCTGTAACAGCTGCCTTCAAGGAATTAAAAAAAATTCTTACATTATTGTTTGTTCTTTCAGAAGTGGTAAGGAATAAAGCTATTAGAAGACTGAGTCATTGATAACTATAATCATTAGACTAGGAGTGTCAAGCTCATCTGGCCCCATGGCAGTGGAGGTCCTGGACCAGCAAGGGTAGGCATTATGTGCAGCAAAGATCCCAGAAAGGCCAGAGCAGGAACTGTGTGCAGCATGTCCCAGTGCCTGCACAAGGGCTGTTCCAGGGGCGTGTGGGTCATCTTGGCCCAGGGGCAGCAATGGGCCTGGATGGCATGGCTCTTTGGACCAAATCTGACCCATGGATCGTATTTGGACACCCCTGCATTAGGCAAGACACATCAGATGTAGGGTCACCATAGGAAATCTCCCCCCAAATTAGGTTCATAAATCTATGCGGCCCAAAGTAAACCATGAATGGGAAGAAATATTAAGATCCAGTGTGGAAGAAGAGCAGAAAAATCCTAAAACGTCATAATTCCAGTGCAAACTACAATTCTCTGCAAAACAGACTGCAGATACATAAAGCAACCAATTTGACTTCTTAAAGAGTTATTAAAAGATGAGAGGATGCAAGAATATCTTTGCCAGACACAGAAACAAACCAGAATATTCAGATTTAGTTAAGTCTTGTAGGGGAAAAGAAAATACAGTATGATCCTAGAAAGGCTGTCATGTTCATGGTAGGAAGAAAGAGCAGCAATCTCTGCCATCTGCAAAGAGGCTTAGAGAAAATGGCAGTATTGATGTACTGTTTCCAAAAAGCCGTCTTTGCTGCTAATCTGGAGGCAGTTAAAGCCTGAGCAAGACTTTCGCCTTGAGTTTACGAACTGCCAATTCTACTCTTTCACACAAGATTTCTAGTCCATCACAGGCAGTATTAGACATTAAAAAAAGGGAAAAGGAGAAAACACCCTTTCTCCTTTTAGAAAATACGCATATTAGTGGAAAAGAAGGCTGCTTGCCAAACATCCCCTTAGTGTGTTAACTGCTGCTAGAGACCCTTTTTCTACCACTTAAATAAACCTCTAGATTGGAGGCTAGGCGGAATCTGATAGACTTCTTGAGTACTAGACAGAAAAGTACTGAGAAAAATGAGAAGCAGCAGCCATCTTAAAAGTAAAATGGGGAGAAGCAAGGTTTCTGTACGGAATAAACTGACGTCAGGCACCTGCAGCACTGCGGTTATCAGGCAGTGATGACACAAAGCCTTTCCAGGAGGATGACTGTTCCAGCTCTATGTACAAGCAGTCCTTGGACTTACAACACAATTGGTTCCTGAAAACAGCGTTTTAAGTTGAAACGTTGCAACTCGGAACCAATTTTCCCATAGGAAACAATGTTATAAATGTGGGATTCGTTCTTGAACCAAGGCCTGATACCCTGTTTTCACCAAAAATAACCCAGTAATATAGCTACATTAATGTATTTATATTGTAAATAGCAATCATATTGATTTGGAAGGAGTTCTTTGAGGTGACTTTGCTGGACTTTTTGAAGGGTTCTTGACTGAATTCTTCTCAGGAGTCTTGGCTACAGGTTTTTCTGGAGTCTTGCCTGCTTTCTTAAAGAAAGTGTCCAAGGAAGTTTGGACAGATGTTCTCCAGGGAGATGGGTGACGCAGCGACTTGTTCGCTGGCATGGCGCCACATCAGATCAAGCGTTGTAAAGTCGAAATTAACATCAGAAAGTTGAAACCAGCTGTCAATGTATAAACTTTGTAAGTGCAAAATGTTGTAACTCGAAACGCTGTATGTCGAGGACTGCCTGTACTGGTATTGCTTAGCCTGTATCACTCACTGGAGCCTCGAGTCTCTAAAAAAAAATCACTGCTTCCTCTGCCAGGGAATGTTAAGCGGGGAGCCAGGAGGAGGAGAGAGGGAATAAAGCAGCAAGAACAGTGGTGCTCCACCTTTTAGCCCCTTGGTCCAGATGAGTTACATAGCTGGTTCACAAGTCAGATCAAGGCCCATACAGCAGGATTGGGCCCCAGGGGCCTGGCATTAATCTCTCCCTACCCTGCATGCCCACCTCCTCCCAACCCCCCAGGAATGGGCCCCAGGGGCCTGGCATTAATCTCTCCCTACCCTGCATGCCCACCTCCTCCCAACCCCCCATACCAAAATTGGGCCTTGAGGTCCAGTGCTGCCCCTGATCCAGCACGCAGAGACCTGGTCTCCCCCATGGGTCTGGAAATTTGGCAGCAGGGGAGGGGTGCCACCTCTCCTCCACCACCAAATTTCCAGACCTGTGCCGAGTCACACAGGCTAGATAACTGTGCCACAGCCCAGATCTGCCCCATGGGCTGGGGATTGAGCATCCCTGAGCAAGAAAGTAGCATTTTTAAAACAAGCTGCCTAACACATTTGGAAAACATTTCGGTGAATCTTCAGTCACAAGGCAGTGATTTGAACCTTAAACCATAACAACTACATTACAGAAAGAGTATCTTACCATATGGCCTGCAACCAAAGTTCCCTCCCTCCAAGCTACCAAAAGATTTGCCAAGACAAACTGCAAAGGGGAATGGAGATGTGGAAATCCTGCAGATCTCCAGAGTCCGATAAGAATAACACACGGTTTCCTGATGCCAACTACTAATGGGTGAGTAAAGCAAACACAACTGTGCCTTTTTCTCCCTTGAAGAGAATCAGATGAAGAAAGCCATCTATAAAATGGCCACAAAAAATACAAACTGGCAGGGAAGAGCCTGGACAAGTTATTTTGCTTATAGGAGTGAAGACAGTGACATAGTGAGGCAGAAAACCCTGCCATCTTGAACGAGGATTCAGGAAAGAAACAGGATTGGTAACCTATGACCAAATGTATCTTCTTTGCTCTGAAGACAGCTAAAACTTAAAGAAGACTTTATTTTCTTCAGTTTTCAAAACTTCATTCCTAAAAGGAGGGGGGGAAAAAAGAAAAAGTTAAAGTAAAGCTGAACTGACTACTTCTGGTCAAAAGAAGGAAAAAGAGAGATTTGTGGGGGGGAGAGGAGAGAAGAGAGGCTTGGAAGGAAAAAGAAACAATAAATTAGTAATAGAGAAATATATACCTACCTTAACTGATAACTCTCTTGTATCCTCTTTTTCTGACGTGTGGAGCCATAACAATCTCTGTGAGGATTTGTACTCATTAAAAGGGGACAGGAAAGAGAAAAGGGCAGGCTCTTGACATATATGTTTTAACTGGAATTATTCCAAAAAGTGCACAAAAATACTACAGCTTTTGTATGAACCATTCATATGTGGAAAATGTTAACTTGATATCTCCCAAATGTGTAGCAGCATTTGTACTAAAATATGTTATAAAATAAACCTAAGTGGGAACCATATATCACTTGTTCCAAAGTTCTGTACCTCGACATCCTGAACACTGGATAAAGAAGTTGATTAAATCCAGAAGTGCTATGTCCCTGTCTTGTTTATATGATTCAATCCAGTCGTCCACCACAGACTGTCAAGAAAAAAGAAATACTTATCAGATATTTTGAAGTATTTTATGGAAGGTAAATGACTTTCTGAATGTAATTTATTAACTGAGAATTTATTTCCCACAATTATGTGTATAAATTCAGAATTTTGCATACCTTTCCTCACCTAGTAGAGACAGAATAAATATTGTGAGCAACCACTACACCTCATGTTTCATTTTCTAGTATTAGAATTAGAGAAATATTTAGATATGCAAAAGCAAACAGTCTTCAATTAGACTGTTCACAGTGCTTAAAAGTATGTCTTGGCCAGATTTAAACCGTGTTTATTGCATCAAGTATCTGCCCAACTTTTAATGATCAGCATAACAACAGACTAGTGATAACATGTTCTTTACTACTTACTTACATTTCTCTGTATGCTTCTGTACAGTTGTGTACTTGTTTACAGCAGGTATCTTATAATATTAGCTATACACATATGCCTAGCCGGTTATTTAGCTTCTAAAGAAAAAAAAAAAGAGTCTGTTGCAACACTAGATAGTCAGGAGGGCCTGAGGGAAAGAGCATCTTCTGACACATGGTAAAAGTACCAATCATTTTTCTCACTGGCTTACTGTTTTGTTAAAGAAGTGTGCTTTTTTATCCTGTATTTATTTTCCTAAATCAGTGTTTCCCAAACTTTTTTTAACCTGAACACCAACTGTGCTTTGAAGTTAATTGTGTTTTCCCACTGTAGTTCAAGCGCCACCCATCTTAATTTATATAACTGTGATGCCCCTGTTGCAAGTTTTGTGCATTGCTGGAGTGTATCTTTCTAACAATGCCTTCTCTTCTTTCTCGCATACTTTGATGAGTAGTGAAACATTTTACAATGTAGACATCTCGAGGATCATCACTGATGTCTGAGTTATCACTCACTGAAATGAATGTGGCAGTTCATTCCACAAAGCTCCTGTTTCTGGCTCTTTGCAAGCTCAAGTAAACATCTTATACTCACTCTATACTTTTGACAATTTCTTTGCAACTATAAGTTAAGACTATTTTTTTAAATTAAAGCTGAATTTCTAATGAATAATTTAGAGATTTTTACATTTCTTCCAAATAAGTCATTTTTTGTCCTCCCAAGTGGGAGATTTCATCCATTTTGCAAAATGCAGCCCTAGAGATAATATTCACAGATATCTCACTTTTGCTGAAGTTAAAAAGTAGTTTCAAGTGCTGAAAATGGTAGATGTCTAATGCATGTCTTTATGATCAGATCATTAATTTTGTGTGAAGAATGCAAACCCAGGAAGCCACACTAGAGGGTGTGCTATCAGTGCAGGCACATGAGGCACGAAGGTAGGGCTAAACAGACACAGAGAAAAGCATTCACCTGACACATTCTAGCAATGATCCAGTTTCCAATTTTATTTTTTGTCTACTGTAGCATGAAGCACTCTCCAGATACATGAGCCACACCTTACATTCAGATCTGCAGGAAATCTGAATTGGTTAAGGTTATTAAGAGTTAGAGGCAGATTTTCTGACATTTAAATGCCACATTATCTCTCTTATTCATCAGACCTGTGGAAAAACCCTGCTTTCCTTTCACAGAAACAATGCTTAGCTTTCACCTTTTCAACTGCCTCTCTAAAAAGCTTGCCACCCAAGAAATAAAGCAAAGCTACTATGTGGTAACTCTGCGATGGAAAAAATCTTGGTGAAAACTTTGTGGTATTCTCCCCTGGAAAGAGTTGTGAGAAAAACCCATGGAAGGAAGTTCTACACAAATGCTGAAGTCCTGACATGACTCTCTAAAGAAACCACTATCTTCTGGTTTTGCATTCAACATTTATTTAAAAAATAATCTGAAGAAGTCGATGCCCTTGGCAAAAATGGAGATCCCCAGTCTTGGATCACTGGAACATAGTATCACTCAGACATAAAGCCCAAATACTTTATTAGTTCTGAGTTACACTAAATAATTTGCAGACAAATGAAGACAGCAAAGCCTGCCATCAAGACTTACTTCCTCTACCATACAAACACACAGGCAAAGGACAACAACATGAAAGAATTTTAGCATGTGTTCAATAGGTTCACGGGTTTTGCTTTGATTTACTACAGATTTGATTAGTGATTCCTTATAGAAAGAATTAAGATTTAAGCTATTCTAGGAGACTGCTGTTTGCAGGGGTGACTTCAAAGGGCATGGCAGAAGGTGTAGTAGTGATTCTGACATCCTTTCCCCTCTGCTTATTGGTTGCCAGCTCCAAAATCCCTCCTTACACTTTACACAAATTCATTTCAATTTCTTTCTTCCTTCCCTCCTACTTTAACACCCCCATTCCCCCACTGCATCATGTGCCCAACCTCAGCTCTGTGTGGTGCACCACCTCACCCTCTGAGATGGGCACAGAAAGCAAAAGCTGGAGGAAAGATGGGGAGCCTGGAGACCATGGGAACCAGTGGAGGTGACTGGGGGAAAGAAGGTGACAGCAGGAGCCCCATATAGGGGCCCACATCTGGGGCAGCTCCCAGCCAGCTCTGGGCTGCGCAGGGAAATCCTTATGCAGCTTGTAGCTGGCTGGGCCCTGCCCCAGAAGTGGGATAGTTCCTGGGCAGCATAGCTGGCTGGGACCTGCCCCAGAAGTGGGATAGTTCCTGGGCAGCCCAGGCTGGGCAGCGAAGCAGAGAGCTCCCAAGTCCCGGCACTGCTTGGCTCCCATCCTCTCTGGCCCGTTAGTGTTGAGGGCTGACCAGGAGCAAATTTGCTAAGTCTACACATGCACTACTGCACAGTATCTACTGAGCAGTTAGCTTACTGTTAACTGTTCAGTAAATGAATTTACTGCACAGTAAATGTGTACACATGTAGACGGTGATGCTTTACTGCACAGTAGATTAGTCTATCACGCAGTAAACCATCTCATGTAGACACACCTGCAGTGAACAAGAACTACAGGTTTCCCTCACTTATGTGGGTTCTGTATGTACGAATTCACTCTTATGCGATGACCCTTTTCATACCAAATATTCATTATAAGTGAGGTAAATTTACTCTTATGTGATCAGTGTGATGGAAGCCTGCAGTCAGCTGCTTTATGCAAAGTATTGTGGGAGTGATGCGCTCCAAAATATAGTCTCCTGTGTGGATCTGTGCTCCTCGCTCATTGTCTGTGACACGTTTCTGTAGTTGCCATCCCTATTATGGTAACATTCACCACCACCCTCTGCTTGTGCGTACTGTCTACTGTTGGTGAGTACCAAAATTGTCTTGTAAAAGTGATAGAAATGGATCTGGGGGTCAGTACAGTCGAAGTCTTGGAACATATCCCTATTTGTTACACTGTAAAGTGGGTTCCCTTTATACTAATTTGAGTTATGTGCCGTTTTCCAGGAATGCGTGTACAGCATAAAGTGAGGGAAACTTGTATTTCTTAATTCATCAGCACTCACAGCTAGCAGCGTAAGTAAAGATGCAACTAAAATCTTTGATGTGTCAGAAAAATATTTTGTGCTCAACAAGTACTATAAGAGATATACCTTCAAACCTTATGACCAAAACCAAAGCCAGAGAACAGTATGCTATGTCATTCTAACTGGGCCCACTTATAGGCAAACTTGTAGACAAGTTTTAGTCAATAAAAGATGATGAAACCAGAGCAGGTATGTCGTAACAAACAGAGCTGGACCTTAATCGTGCTTTTAATATATGCTACAGCAGTGGATATATAAAAAACCAGCCACAAAAACTTTCACTATTTCTGTAATGCTGTCTGATATGCCTAAACCAAGAAACAAAGCATTTACCTGAAAAAGAGACAATAATACATGTACTGTGGGACAAATCATGGAAAAAGCCAAAAATGCAGTGTGTGTTGCCACATGGACTTGCTTTCCAAAAAAGGAATTATTGTACAAAAATATGTAGAAAGGGAAAGAATGAATTCTATAAAATGCATCAAGTGAAAAATGACAAAGACAGCTTCTTAAACTAGCTTGTTAACATCACTAGTGAACTAGAGTATAATAAAAACAAGAAACAGTTTTGCACATATAAAACAAAGCAAATGTAGGTGCACAGATGAAACAATGACATGAGATTTTAGGATCATTTCAACACTTACAAGATAAAACCTCCAACTTGTAAGAAAGCAGCAACTCTAGACTAAAATTTGCCATTGATACATTAAAGTAACCGTGGGATAAGGTGACAGTGACATGTCCATGCAAGGACAAACTTCACAAGCTACACTTTGAAATAAATGAAATGCCACAAGTGCTCCAGCTTTCAGCAGAATTAAATGAAAAAAAAAAAGAGGTCTCTGTAAGTGATACCCAAGGTATTCTATTAATATAGAAAGCATTAGAAAGCAGTTCTATCCATGCATCTCCAACAAGGGATACATAGTCAAGACAGAAATACTTAAAAAAAAAAAAAAAAAAAGCAAATGCCATCCTGGAGAATATTGTATGGAAACAAGAGAGTCTGTCACAACAAGAACTGTGTGATAGGATTTCCTCTAAAAAAGGAACTTAAAAAACAGACAGCCAATCTTATGGATATAGGAGATTTTTTTTTAAATTACAGAACAGGGAAACTGGACCAGCAGTATAGTAGTGACTAAAAACAGGTAAACTCGGTTCATATATTGATTCCTTACATTTCAAAGGTGTGAAATGTTACTTTTTTTTTTTAAACCAACCACTGAAGAGAGCCAGTAGATACCATAAAGGTGAAGACCTTTCCATTTCAAATGCTGCAGCTAGTTTCTGGCAGGTGAAACTCAAAAAAACCCTTCTCTCACTAGTTCTTAGAGTTATTTTGGTTATGAATGCTGTCTGATAGTTCATCAGTACCAGAAAAGTATTAGAGATACAAAATTTAGAAGCTGAGGGAATCTGAGGAGTTGCCATAATTGCAAATGTTGTCTTAGGCCCCAGGTGAACATTAATATAACCTCACAACTCGGATCAGAGAAATTTTATTCCCAGCTCCCAAAATTGTGCATCCTGCAATGCCAGAACTCCTCTGATTCCCGCTGTGCGACTAATAGTGAGGGGTGCCCAGCACAGAGTCCTGGTCACTCATGCCTGTCTCCCTGCCCGCCAGCAAGCTAAAAGACAAGTCAGACAGCTGAACACAGGGGACTGGCATAAATAGGGCAGAGGGGCACATTAGAGCAGTAGTTCTCAACCTTTTTAGGTTCAAGGCACCCCTCCATAACTTCTCCAGAGTTTAGCAGTACCCCATTTCAAAAACTAAATTTTACTCACTTTTTGATAAAGGGAAAATGATAGAGCTATTTTACTGGTGCAAAGAACTCAGAAAGACTACAACAGGTCATTGTGTTTTTGGCACTCCAGATTCTTATTTGAAATCTCTTGGTTTATCTTGTGATTCATGTAGGTGTTTGCAGACCTAACAGTGTTTATATTGCACAACACCCTTAAAAGGATCTCAGCACCCCAAGGCCCTACAGCACCATGGCTGAGAATCGCTGCCTTGGAGACTAACTGGTTCAGAGAGGCATAAGGTTTTAACAATATCAGCACATTTTACCAGAGGCTATGAACAAAGTAGGCTGTTGCCTATGAAAGGTCATGCTTCTGTGAACCAGTTAGTCTCCAAGGTGCCACCCTGCCCTACTTCTGTCCATAGGTAAAGCAGTAGTAGATTCTTAAACGGAACAAAGGCAAAACAAGATTCAGTATCAAAATCTACAGATAATATAGTCACACCAGAAATAAGGCACCCTTTTTAAAAACAGTGAAGCCAGTGGCACAATTTATATTAGGTATATGGTGGAGTCTCCAGCACTATCCTTTAAAACCACAATTGAATGTCTCTCTCAAAACGCACACCCTGTAGTTCAGCTAAAAGTTATGAGCTTGATACATGAATGGGTGAAATTCGATGAGCTGTTTTATACAAGAGGTCACAAAGTATTATATTAAAATTAGCAAATTGATTGGGGGCGGGGTTAGAGGTCTGCATCTGGCCCTCCCCGGGCCAGGGCTGCAGCCACTCTCCGACTCCCTGCTGCTGCTTTGGGCCGGGGCTGTTCCCCCCTCCCCACACCATTTTGGGCTGAGGCCGAGGCTGCTCCCCCTTCTTTCCCCCCAGCTCCGACCTAGTCCCCACTGCTATGGCAGCGCTCCGCTGCATGGGGCAGGATGAGGCCAGTGCTGCGCAGCTAGCACCCCATGCCCCCACCACCTCCAAGGAGCAGGGGTCCCCTCTGTCATGGCAGTGCTCCGGTTCCCATTGTCCCCCTCTGTCTTGCCCCCCTGCCCCCGCCCCAGTCCCCACTGTCATGGCAGCGCTCCACCATGCGTCTCTACCTGTCCAGAGTACTCCGATTGGCTTCCGAGGCAACCAGAGTGCGAATGAAGCATTACGGACAGACACAATAAGGCTTTTATAATATTAGAATAGTTACTTTTTGCCTTAATTCTATGAAAACAAAATATTTTAAAAAAATCTTAGGAACTACACACTTGATCTGAGCCAAAAGGCTGAGAAGCAATACAACTGTACAAAATACATAGAGTTGTACCACTTACAAAATATGCAAAACATAGGTCTTTGTGAGAAGGTACAAAATATGCAAAACATAGGAAATTAAATCTCACAAAGATCTATCTAAAAGTTCTTCAATCCTTCTCATAGATCAGTTACTGTCTTAAAAGATGACTAAAAAGGACCCTGGAATTCCCAACACTATTAGCAAATTCCTACCCTCCCACCCCAACAAACAGCTCCAAAAAATTGGAATAAATTATCAGAAGTGTGTACATGAAGGTCACCAGACAGAAAACAACATGACCCATTCTTATTCTTGTACACTGGATAGACAAAGAAGAATGGATAGTACCAAACAATATTAATCATAAACAATGTAACCCCCACCCAATATGCATATTGTGAAAGGTTGATTTTATATACTGAAGACATATTGGTGCAGAAACACATCTAAAGAAGCCCCAAATGCCCTGAATTTGTCAAATACAAATAGTGAGACCAAAGACTGCATAAGACTACACACCATCTTTAATTAATTCCTAGCAAATAAACAAAGGATATTGTCTATAATGCACAAAACATCATAGAAGCTACCAAGCTTGGAGTTACCATATTTTCTCACATACACTACACCACAAAATATAACATATTTACCCAAATACAAGCTGCCTATGAATTTAAGACAGCCCCTCCCCATAATTAGATTCTATATATGGAAAATGATGAAGTTGTTATTATTTTCCATACCTATATGGGTCATCTTAAATGCATCCTTCCCACAGGCAAGCAGTGGCAGGGGACAGTCTAGTGGCTTGACCCTTGCTCCTTGATGCCCCATGCCTTGTCCCCCACACCACTTAACCCTCCCTCCCCATGCCTGTACCTTGGTGCCTGTCTCCCCATGATGCCTACACCTCCTGGCACCTGCTCCACCTCTTGATCCCCCTTGCTGCCCACACCCCTCACAGTCTCTGCTCCTCTGCCTGCCCCCCACGCCTGAAGTACAGCTCCGGCCCAGGTCCAAACTGGAGTATGGAGCACATGGTTGCTCTGACCCCAGCTTGGCCATGCAGCAGATTCTGTGGCCACAGTAACTCTGGGCTAGGCTCCAGAGCTGCTGCGTCCACCATCACTGTTGCATGGCCAGGTTGGGGCTAAAGCCAGAGAGGTAAGCAACAGAATTGGAACCATGGCAGCCATCTGCACCACCCACTTCGCTGACTTGTACCTGAAACCAAGACAAGGAACTCTCCCCTACCCCCCATCAAATAGGAGGAAAAAAACCCTTGTCCTGGATTCCAATAAATATGGTAACATACACTGTATTTTTGGAATGAAAAAAAAATTACCATGCAGTATGAATAAGTACCAGAGGCATGAATACTGCACACCAGGAGCTGGGGCTGCACACCAGAACTGGAAGGTGGGGGTGGGGAGGAGAAGGAGCAGAGGTTGGGAGCCACATGCCATGGCAAGACCAGTCCTGCACCCTGGTGCTGGGGCCACACAGCACAGTGAGGTACCATCAAGATTACCAGCACCGAGGACTGATCTGGTATGCTGGAGCCAGGGTGGATTTGATTTAAATCAAATCGATTTAAATCACTGGTCAGGAAGCCTCGATTTAATCACTGTTTTCTACCAAAACTACATTCTTGTTGTTTAATATAACCATTAAAATACTGCCGAACAGGGTCCCTCTTACGGCCTGGTAAGCCTGCTGCCACAATAGCTTTTCCCTTCTACCATACCATTCCCTCACTAGATCTCAAATCAATGGAGAGGCTATGCTCAGAAACTTATCCCTCGAGACTTCTGGAAGAGTCTGCTCAAAAGGTTCTCTTTTTATTCTACTGCCCCTCCCTCCTTGCATGCATCTGCAGACTCCTCCTCCTCGCCCAGATCTACTCCACTACTCCACCCCCAACAGTCCTCTATTCATTTAACTTCTTGAAACTTGCACTTTTAAAGAGAGGTGAGGGCTTGACTCTATACACCTAATTTGCAGAGAGACAAGAGGGCTGATGGGTAGGTAATCAGGTCTGTTATCTCTCATCTCTGTATACTGCTGTTAACAAGGATATTATCTCTGAAGACACAAATCCACAGTCTGAGAACTGAAACTAAGCATCACAGAGATGCTTAATGCCATCTTCTAGACGGAGCACTGAGTTTCACTGGGGAGAGTGGTTTTATTTAATCTTTACTAATCTATAGAGGAGCCTCTGGGAACCCCATAAGATTGGGCCCCTAATATAGACCATGGTCTGTTGTGACCTATTTATAAAACTTTTCTAAAATGGTCTTATGAATATATTGTCTCAAATAGTATAATTAGAACTTGTAACTTCTATTCCATGATATCTTTAAGTTCTAACATATCTTAACTTAAAACTATCTTTATATAGGTTTATCTTTTAAGGAAACATCTTAACAAAAAATAAAAAATACGATTAAAATTAAAAAAAATTGATTTAAATAAAAAATCTTTTTTTTTAATAGTTGGTTTTTATCCACCCTGACTACCTTGTGGCAGAGCCCAATCTGGCACTGGAAGTTTGGGGGAGGGGGATAGGGAGGATGCAGTGGCAATAGTAATTTCTGTGACTCCCAGAGCCACATTAATGAATAGTGCCACTGGATAATGTGCATCCAATTTTCCTCCACTAGTTTTTCAGGAAAAGGTGAAGGTTATATGTGAGAAAATATGCGATCTCTCTACATACCATATTTCTTGTGCTGCTTCATTATTATTCGATTTACTTGGAAGAAAACTTCCTTACACACAACAGGAGCAGAGCCTGCCACAAGTAAATCTGGCAAAGGTGGAATTACAGAGACTGCTGCTGCAGATAATGGATCTCTGCAGGAAGTTTTCAGTTTTCAGCATCAACAGAATGTGAACATAGCTAGGATGACCGTATTATTTTTAAGGAAATCCGGGACACTGCCCCACCAAGTCAATGAGCTGCTGCAGGCAGGGGCACAGAGCACAGTCTGGCAGGTAGGCAGAATGGCATACTGCACCAGGCAGGCAGGTAGCACTACTGCTGCTGTGTGGGAGGACGGTGGATGGACTAGAGCAGGCACCATGCCACTTGAATGTGCCTGGCCCACCTTCCCTGAGCAGCAGCTGGAGACGAGGGATGGGCTGGGCAGGCACCACTTCAGTTCATCCACCTTGCTTCTGCACAGCAACAGTGGTGCCTGCCTGCCCATCTGCCTGGCACACCATGCCCCTATGCCTCTCCATTGGACTGCACCCCGCACCCCTGCAATTCCAGGACTTTTCTTTCAATTTTCACTGGCCTACAGAATCCAGGACTGTCCTGACCAAACCAGTATGTGTGCTCACTTTAAACATAGCAGATACTTTCAGCATCACAGTCAGTCTAAGACCTGCTTGATACCCAAGTCTGGATAGAGTGCCCATGTTTGTTAGGAACACAAAAACATTATGCCACAGGCATACTAGTAGGGGTGCACCAAAAGAGATTTTTGGGGCCGATACCAACCCGATTTCCGATACAGCTGCCTTCAGCTGGTAAGTCCGGTGTGGTGGAAGGGGAGGGGAGAGAGAAGGGGCGTGGAGGGAGCAGATCAACGCCCCCCACGATGAGGGAGGAGGTAGGGGCAGGCTCTGCCCAGGCGGGGCAAGTTGGGCTGGAGCCACAGCTCATGGTGGGAGGTGGGGAGGTGGCTCCTGCTGCTGCTTGCAATCCAGGA
>NW_005842770.1:734162-753664 GCF_000455745.1 Alligator sinensis
CCCCCCCCCCCCACCCCCCATGCCCTCCTGGGTGGCAAGCAGCAGCAGAAGCCTCTTCCCCCACCCCCCATGAACCACAGCTCCACCACCCACCCAGGCAGTGCCTGCCCCTGGTCCCTTCCTCACCGTGGGGGGTGTTGATCTCCCCCTCACCCACCACACTGGACTTACCAGCTGGATGCAGCTCTCCACACTGCGGCTATGCTCCTCACTGCCCGAGTGCTGCGCTGCAGCTGTGCAGAGCAACTCGGGCATTTATCCGCCAAATTATGAGCCCCATCGGGCTGATATCCAATACAGCCAGTTTTCTTTATGTCGATACTGATCCGATATTGGATCGATGTATCAGTGCACCTCTACATATTAGCATAACCAAGAGCCAAGGAGGACAGCCTTGCTGGACTAAAGAAATTACTAGCAGAGCGTATGAACATCACTACATATCACAGTACCCACACAAACTGTTGCATATGGCAAAGAAGCTTTTGAAGCTAGCAGCAGTGGAAAAGGTGACTGAACAAATTGAACACTGCCAGCAAGCCAAATACTAGCCTGATACAGTCACCAAAGCACTCTTTGAAATCATAACAGGAAAGCCAATATGAGCAAAACTGGTGTGTAGTTACAGAGATAAGATATGGAGGGTAAGTAAATGTATGCAAAGAAAAACACAAAGATCATACATTGTAGAAACAAACACTATTGTAACTGGTGTTTCCTTAGAACCAAGAAGAAATTATCCTGAAGAGAAGACTCAAATGAATCCCATCACAGATTCAGATACAGTAGAAACTTGACATGAGTGCGAAATGAAGTTATTAGGAGACACTCATGAGCTGGCAAAAGGAAAGGCAAAAAAAAATCTAGCAGCAGAGAAATCTCCTAGGGGCAAACAGCAGGAGGAAGAAGCTTTGAAAATAAAACCACATGAAGCAGAAGAGTAGTAAAGTTGCTTAGTAATCTCAAAGCCTATATGAAATGAAATTATTGCATTTCTATTACAGAATGTAAAATTACGGCATGCCCTAGGGGAAAGAAACACATTGTGTATGTAGACAGTTAACAGAATCTACTGACAATTAAGAATATGAAGCATTGTCTGGTCAGTCAAACTGCTCACGTTGTACACTGAAGAGCTCCACAAACAAGTCAGTAATAAGAGGTCTGTGTCTTGCTGATGATCACATCACTATCCCTACAATTTCGCGGGAAGACGGCTGGAAAGAATGCAAGGTCTGCCCAGGCCTAACCCTGGTCTTTGAATCATTATTGCAGGTGTCTTTCGTCTCTTTGTTTGCACTTGTAACTTGAACTGCTTAGCACTTGAGGAGTGTTAATGTCATTTCAACTGCATGTATGTTGAAACCCAATATCAGTAACGGTCCTTTTCTATTTGACAGAGGTAAAATTTTCAAAAATAAGCAAGTAATTAAAGGTGCTGGCACAAGAACAAGTTACTATGAGGTAAAACAAAGAGCATGACTTATAGCATGTCAGTCACTACATACTAAAATGTGCAAACACTTACCCTGTGTTACACGAGAACTCACCTGTACTAGCTTACCTGCCTCTCATGAAGAGATGAGGTAGGGCAAGCTATCATTCCACTTGCCACCAGATAAGAACACGTACATGCAGATTCAATTAAGTTGCTGACATGACATAAAACCCAACTTTATTTACCTCAGTGCAAGTTATTTGTCTACCCCTGCCAGAAGGCACTTTAGGCTCCTAAGACACTTACGCACTGCTGTATCGTTGACCTCAGAGTGAACTTTCTTACTAGTAAGCCATCACTATTCCAAAAAGCTTAGCCATCTTCCTGAATGAATTCAAACTCCATCAATAAATATGCTGTTTCTCCTAGTTCAGCTCATTCTGACTTGAAGCCCAGTTCTTAATGCAAACATACACATTTCCCTTAATTCCTCCAAGAATAGGATCCTAAGTATATGCACCCCAACCCTGTGTTTTTACCTTGTGAAAAGTGTTTTGTTAAGACTAGAAGAAATGTGACTACACCCTAACCAACTCAGTTCTCCTCACAGACACTCACAAAAAATTATCAAACACCTCCAGCAATGAAGCAGCCACCTACACCTTTTCTTTGGCTTCTATTTATACCAACAGCTCTCAGATAAATATCCAATGCACAGCATACAGTGTCTTCTGTTGCATAAAAAAACCCACACCTGCAAAAATCATCTTGGAAACCTGTCAAAACAACTCTGAAAATGTGTTGCAAGGGAACAAAGTTGGTGGACCTGAAGCAGTAAAATAAAATGATGAAAAGGCACCTAGAAGCTTTCGATAGTTCTGTTATAAAAATATTTGCTCTGTGTTCACCTATTAGATAACAAGGGTCTCTCTCACAACCCCAGTTTCACAGAACATACGAAATACTTTCAAATTCACATTTTTCCCATATTGGCTTCTGTATCATTAATGCACAACTCAGATTTTTCATGGATTTATGGAGGTTTAAGGGAGGCTTAAGCTGGATATTAGGAAAAATTCTCTCATTAGAAGGGTGGTAAAGCACTGGAACAGGTTACTTAGAGAGGTGGTAGAATCTCCATCCTTGGAGGTTTTCAAGACCTGGCTAGACAAAGCCTTAGCTGGGATGATCTAGTTGGGGCTAATCCTGCTTTGAGCAGGCAGTCGGACTAGATGTGACCTCCTGAGGTCCTTTGCAAACCTTGTTGTCTATGATTTGTGGTGAAATTTCAAAAATGGTTTAGGCAGTTAGGAAACTAAGTCCCTTTGAAAAAAAAAATCAGTGAAACATAGGCCCTTATCTGCATTATGTGACTTGCAAATGCGACTTGCATATCTTTACCATGTCCGAAGTGAGACAGGAAATGGCACCAAGAAATAAACTCAGCCTACTTGCACCTGCTTCATGTGTACTTTGGCTCACAACATTGTGGAGCAGTGAGCTAAACAAAGCTGGACATGAACGGGTCAGCACCACACTCACGCTTTCTGCAGTCAGAGCCTCAGGATGGTTCAAAAGGATATACTTGTGACTGTACCAGGTCATCTACTCCATAAATTTGTGAGTCTAACTAAGCACACGTGAAGCAGGCCAGGCTTATTTCCCAACAGCATGCTTGGGCTTGTCCAGGGAAAGGTACGGGACAATGCAGACATACCCTTAGACATCTAGGTGCTTTTTACAATTTAGCACTGTCATGCCTGAGAGTTCAGTTTTATCGCATAAATCACTTAAGTCCTGTCACACTACTTCAGTTAGTGTCAGGCAGCTGAACCCTGTAACAGGCCGCACTGCTACACACAGGCTACTTTCTGAACCAAAGGAAGTGTAGCTACATTTACACAGCACTGCACTTCGGCTAATTATCACAACGGGTGACTATATTTATTGGCAGGCAAGGTTCTTTGAGTAGATGTGGTATCTTTTATTAGACCAACTAAGTAGTTGGAAAAAAATTCTTAGTAAGCTTTTGGGCACAGTAACCCTTCTTCAGGCATAGGGAGTCTCCGTTGGTCTGAGACTCCAAGGAACGATAGACTCCCTACACCTGAAGAAGGGTGACTGCTTGCTAAGTATTTTTTTCCAACTGCTTAGGTGGCCTAACAAAAGATATCACATCTAACCAAAGAACCTTGCTTGCCTACGTCCTTAGACGAACACAGCTACAACCAAAAACACAGCTGTATTTACTAGCACACACCACTGAATGACTTCAGGTATACTTTCTGGTTAGAAAAGTAACCCATGTAGATCACCATGATTTGCTGCATGACACCACTGTTTGGCACTGAATTTACAATGTAAATACGATCAAGCACTTTTGACAACTTCACTTGCTGGGTAAACATCTCAAATCTTTTCTCCTTTGCAAATGTTAATCCTGGATATGCTTTATGAACAGCAACTGCATTAGTTAGTAGATCCCCTTCTTTTAAAATTCATTTGTTTATAGCTTGAAAATAACTGACAAAATAGTAAAGAAATCAATTGGAATAGAAAGCTACTTCTCAGTCTACAGTTCTTCCAGAAGTACTTTGAAACATTCAGCTTTAACCATATCTTATACTGAGCTCCTTATTTCAATGTACAATACATATAAAACAGAGGGGGAGGGGGGAATACCAGAAATTCATTTTTGATAAGCTGTATCAGATGATGTAATCTTAATAACAACATTGTAATTTAGCTAGCATAGATTCATAGACACTATGAGAATAAGAAACTTATTTATTGCAGTGTGAAAATATTCAGTAATTAAGCGGTAACAATAATGAATGCACAATATGTGAATTACTTTACCTGCATGGCGCTTTTCCCGAGCTTAACCACCTCAAACAAAGTGACAGGGTCTCCTTCTCCATTCTGTTGAGGATGACCATTAGCTCTTCCACGACCTGCTGCTCTAGTGCCAGGTTCAGAACGGCTCTTATCTCCTGGAGTTTTTCGAGGTTTTTTATTGGCAGACTGAACAAAAAGAATATCAGAATGAAAATCTGGTGCAATTATGATGTGAATGAATTAAAGTATCTTGTAAACTATATATATATATATCAGCATTAGATTTATATATACACACACACACTGTATCAGATGTATTTATATGCGAGTCTTACTGCAAGAAAAGTAAAAAAAATTAAAAACTGTGATCTAGGCTGCAAAAAATAGCTGTCATTGGCTTACTAGAAAATTTACTTCTATGTAATTAGAAAACAACTGAAGTTCCTTATTTATAAAATAACTGAACCTCAACTACTTCAGGATACAAGTATTACCAAGTTAAAAGGAACCAACTTCAGGTTATTACATTTAAACACTTTCTTCCCTTTCATTGCTACCCAAATACAGCTTGTTCATAGTGCCTTGGGTGCTCATTAGAAAGACTTTAATGTTCTCTTCCCACACCACTAAAATTAATCAGTAACTCAATATATATGTACAAATGCAACAGATTACCCTAATGGTCCCTTCTTGCTTTGCAATCTGTAGTTAAAATCCCAACCTCCAATAAAAGTCATCTGGAGTTTGCCTCTACTGTGCCCACAGGTTCAGAAGACTTATTCTATGGACAGTCTTCCTGTGGGTACCATTTCCTTTGAAACAGACAGGAAACTGTGCAACTAGGCCTTGATAGACTGGTGTATGCCGTTTGTATAGAAGGATTCACTAGGGTTTATTACCCCCAGCAGGCGGCACCCAGGCTTAATGAAGCACTACCAGCCAGATTCTTATCTGCTAAATCTACATTTCATGGTTGAATGCTCCAAAAAAAGACTTCAACGGGCCAGATATGCCTAGCACAGAATCCTCACCCCCCCACCCCTACCCCCCATGCAAAGAAAAACCTATCTAGAGGAGAGCTGCTGCAGGTAGGAGACCCAACTTCTGCACTAACCATCTTTGCTTTGGTACAAGAGGACAGAGGATGTGGCAGAGAGATGCCTAGAGGGTGGGAGAGAGAGCAATAAGAAAAGGGACAGGCAAGACGGAGTTCAGCACAACTGCATCTCATTCCAATAAATGCTGTAAGATCTATCAGTGACCTTACAAAGGCATACATTAGAGCTCTTAAGTTATGGTGAGGCCAGATGGCATGCAATCAGGAAGCCACAGCTCTATGGAAGGGACAGTTTGGCCTCTGACCTTAAAGGGCATGAGAAATAAGTTTTCTTTTCCTATGAGGCCATTATCCAGGCACAGACAGACAGCCATCTTGTCTGCCCGTTTAAACAAAAGACCATCACAATGCACCTAACTGAAAACCCTGCCACTCCAAGATGTGCACAGTATGTAAAAACTGATGTATTGTGGACTGTATCTTGAGATTTTCATGAAGAAATTGTTTGTACAATCAGGCCCAAGATCTTAATTGGATTTTTAGAAGACTAGATTTTTGATATGGCACTGAGGAGCTCTGCTGAAAGCTGATAATAAACTCGACCTGTCCTAGATTTGTGCTGATTCCACAGACAAACTTTTTACACAAAAGTGAAACAAATGATGAAAGATTTGGCCCCTGACTATCTAAGGCCTGGCTCTAGGATCTTCACCAGTTTCTGGATAGCCTGAACAGCAAGTTAGAGGCTGAACAGCATAATCTTGAACTGGAAATACTGATCCCGAATTAAAGTATTCATCATAGAAATGCACGTGGACACAAAGGTAGATTCCTCTGGGACCAGATGACCTCAGGAAATAACAAGGGTAATTTTCATCATATAGGAAGCTTTCCATATATGCCAATTCAAAAACAAGACTGAGTAATGGGAAGGAGCTTATTTTTTTCTTTAGCTTGAAGAAACCTAATGCTCACATGTCTGCTGCATGCAGCACCTGAACTGGACCAGTCCTGCGCGTTGGATCTGGTACACAAGGCTGATCTGCGAGCCTGATCCAGCCCACAGACTGGCCCCATACTGCTCATCTGCCCTGCAGGGCCACATGAGTTTCAAAGCCCCTTGCACGGATAAACCTACATTTGGGACAAATAAAAAAAAAGGGGGGCGGGGGGGAGGGAAGGGATGAGGATGGGGAAGGAGACTGCTGCTGCTCTGGACTGTGTAGAAGCTGTGCGTGATCCTGTAGCAATAGAAGTGTACCAAAACCAAGCCAGCTTTAACCCTGCTTCACCCAGGATAAAACCTGGAGCAATTTAGCTCACTTTTATCACCACAGTCTCATGCAGTGAGACGTGCACAGCACATGTAACAGCATAACACCTGCTGTGTGCTCCTTAGCAGCAGCTGCCCCAAGTGTGTGTGTGTCGGTGTCCTGGACTAGGTATTCTACCCTAAGTCTGAGAATCCATTGCGGATTTTCCCAGACATTTACTGAATCATTTTATAAAAATCAAACACTGCAGGGAAGAAGTTTCCTGGGCTATAACATCTGTACCCAAAACTCGTTCAAAGAAATGTGTTTCAGGGAGTGAGGAAAGCTCTGGCCAAAAAAAGAAACATACTGCAGGCCTTAAGGCCCAAATCCAACTCCCCCTTTATGTAGCTATGTCTATTTATGCATCTGCTGGGAGGGAAGCAGCAACGTAAAGGCAGTCCACATAAATTCTTGAAGCATGTTGTAGATAACTTTCTGGTACAGGTAGTGGAGAGGCCAACTAGCTGGGAAACTCTTCTCAAATTGCTGCCCACAAACAGGGACGAACTGGTTGAGAATGTAAAGATGACTTGGGTGCCTGACAATGAAGTGATACGAGTTCAAGATCCTAAAGAGAGAAAGGAAAGAAGAACAAGAGAACAAAGACACTGGACTTCAGAAAAGCAAACGTTAGCAAACAAAAGGAACTGGTGGGCAAGATCCCAGGAGTGGGGGAGGAGGGAAGTCTGAGGGGAAAAGAAATCCAGGAGAGCTGACTTACTTTAAGGAGGTCATATTAAGGGTACAAGAGCAAGCTAACCTGGTGCAACAGAAGAATGGGAAGTGCAACAGGAGGCCAGGCTAGCAAGGCAGCAACCTTTTCCATGAGTTGAAACTCAATAAGATATGCAACAAATATTAGGAAGGTCAAGGCACAACTTGAAATGCAGCTGGAAAGGGACAGAAAAAGCAATAAAAAGGAATTCTACAAGTATGTAAAAAATAAGAGAAGATCAAAGAAAGCATAGATCCTTTAAGGAATGCAGAAAACAATCTAGGTACAGATGATGCAGAGAAGGCTGGAATATTTAACATCATTTTTAATTCAAGTCTTCACAAATAGGGCAGCTACTAGAAGATAAGTGTGGCTGGCTGCAATGATAGAGAAGGAGGCAGTAATTGCAGAATAGGTTAGGGATTACTTAAGGAAGCCAGATGCTTTCAAGCCAGCAAGGCTGGATGGCATGTACCCTAGGATAGTGAAGGAATTGGCAGGGGTAATTTCAGAGCCATTATCTATCCTCTGAAAACTTGTGGAGGTTGGCTGAGGTCCAGGATGAGTGAAAAAGGGTAAATATAGTGTCAATCTTTAACAATGGGAAAATGAAATATCCAAAAATTACAAACCAGTCAGCCTGACTGTGATACTTAGAAAGAACATGGAGAAAGTTCTCAAGACATTCATTTTGAAGTACCTAGAGAAAAACAAGGTGATCAGGTACAGCAAGCATGGATTCACCAAGAGCAAGTCATGCCTGACCAATCTGATTTCCTTCTCTGATACGGTGTCAGGCTCTGTGGATGGGGAGGTGGCGGGAAGGAGTGTTGGATGTGACTGGGGGAAGACTGGAGGGCAAAGGAGTGTTGGATGTTATATAATTCAACTTCCACAAGGCTTCTGACACTACCTGCCTCAACATTCTGATCAACAAGCTAAGGAAGTACAGACCAAATGAAGGTACTGTAGGGTGGACAAAACAGGTTGGATCATTGTGCTCAATGAGCTGTCGTCAGTGGCTTGATGTCTAGCTGGGAGAAGATATCATGTAGGGTTTCTCAGGGGCCTGTTCTGGATCCAGTCCTGTTTAACATTTTCATTAATGATTTGGATGTTGGAACAGAGTGCACAATTAGCAGATTTTCAGATGACACCAAGTTCAATGGAGTTGCAGACACTCTGAAGGGCAAGGCTAGGATCCAAAATGTGCTGGGTATACAGGAGAAATGCTCCAGAATCAACCAAATGAAATTCAGCAAGGATAAGTGCAAAGTCCTGCACTTGGGATGGAATAATTGCATGCACAAATACAGACTGGAGACTGATTGGTTAGGCTGCAGTATTGTAGAACAGAGCCTGGGGCTTACAGGGGACCAGAAGCCGAGCATGAGTCAATGGTGAACTCTTGTTGCAAAAAGTCAATAAGATACTGGTCTGTATCAACAGAAGCACATCACTTGCTAATCAAGGCAAGTGATCTTTCAGCTCCATTCAGCACTGGTGAGGCCTCACCTACAGTGCTTTGTCCAGTTTGGGGTCCACATTTCAAAAAGGATGTATTCAGATTGGAAAGAGCTCAGCGGAAGGCCTGGGAAGCAAGATTTATGAGAAAAGGCTAAAAGACCTATTATTATTTAGTTTGGAGAAGAAAAGATTATGGGGAAAGTTGATAACTGCTTTCAAATACCTGAAGGGGGATTATAAATAAAGAGGGTGGAGATGGACTTATCTCCATGGGACAAGACTAGGGAGAAATGGCCTCAAACTGCAGCAGGGGAAGTTCTGGTTAGAGATTAGATTAGGAAGAACTTTCTGATTACGAGGTTGGTTAAACAGTGTAACAGACTAACTAGAGAAGCTGCAGAATCTCCATCCCTGGAAGTTTTCAAGAGCACATTAGATAGATACTTAGATGGGATGGTTTATTTAGAGGTGATCCTGCCTTGTACAGGCAAGCTGGACTAGATGACCTCATAAGGTCCCTTCCAGTTCTACTTTCCTAGCATCCTATGTTCTCTAAATAGATGTACAAGTAGCATTTAGGGCCATATACATGTTTTAGATCCTACTCCAAAAAGCTATATATACATTGTTGCAATTCTATTCCACTCTGAAAGATGCTTAACTCCATCCAAGTCCTTAAAAGATTAGCCTGAGAAAAACCATGACTGGCAACTCTGAGGGGGGATGGTAGGAAGAGAGAAGAGGAGGATGGACCCTTTCCATATTTTTTGTCCAATGGCCTAATGGTTAGGGCACTTGTCCAGGGAGTGGGAGACCTACGTTATAGGCACCATCACTCTGGGGGGTTTGACAACAAAACTCTAGGCTGGGCTAAGGCAGGGCCAAGGGTATCCTCCATCCCGCTAGTGGAAGGTGGCCCAGTGGGCAGCCAGGAGAGAAGCAAAAAGGAGCAAATGGAGGATAGCAACAGAAGGAGCCTGGCTGTAGCTGAGATAAGCACTGCCCTGAAAAGGAGAGTGCTCTGAGTTCTGACCCTGCCTGCACTGGTGTTTAACTATTTAATCCAATGACTATTTAATACAAAATGTAGAAATAGCATAGGGGTAGCAGCTCAGGTACCCATCTTACGTCCTAGGAATAAGTACTACTACGCTATCGGGCTAAAAGGTAAGGCAGCCCTCCTTTCCTGACTTGTCTCTTCCTCCCTCCAGAGTTGCCACTAATGATTTTTCTCTGAGACTCAGAAGGAATTACAAGCCTCCCTGGAAGAACAGGAATTGCAACACAGTATAAACAGCCTTCAAGGATCTCTTCTGGGCATATTCAAACGAACAAAGCAAGCTGCAGTGCAGGAGAAGAATCTAAAATCTGCACGTCTACACATAAATGCGTAATTAGCACTTAGCCACCTAAAGGGGGAGTTGAATTTGGGCCTATATGTGTAATCAGTTAATTATTAACGTTCTGAAATACATGCCTTAAAATGCGAGTCATAACAACTTCAATATTTAGTTTATTGAAAAAACAGTAAATGCAAATTATTATGGTCTCAAAATATTTATATGAAGAACAGTTACCTATTGTTTAAGGATAATAATCTGGCAAAATAAAAAAATAACAAAATTCAGTGAAAAAAATGGAAGTTGGAAAAGCACTGGAAATACAATGCAATTTTTTAAGTGAGAGTTTTTAAATGTAGATCAAATGTCTTTCCAAGAGATGTACAGCAGGTCAACAACAGATACTTAGATTTGGCACAGTAAACACTGGGAGGAATAATCTGCAATTAATTAGGTCAGACTGGCAAGTTTCATTGTGGTCATAAAATCTATTCATTTATGAAAGGCTATTTTATTAGTTTTGAATTCCTTTCTTTCAGTCTTTCATGTAAAATTGAGAAGCAGGTAGTAAAAGGGTTGCATAGGTTATAATCACAAAGGCCACACTATATCTTAGTCCCATTGAGGAGATTCAGAACCATGTTGCGACAGTTCTGAAATCCGTTCCTTTCAGGTCTAACCAATATTGGTGGGGGATGAAGAATAAAAAAATCATTCATAAGATTGGATCAAAGATCCTGTGTTAACCTCTTCCTTCTATGATGATGACACTGTCATCTGTATACTAGGATCATACTAGGTCTGTTATTTTTTCAAGTCTTTTGGGTTTGGTGTGGGGGACAGGGACAGATGGATGAATGCTTTCCTTCTTTCACTTCATTTAGATGACAGTCTTTCGTGGCCTGAATAAACAAAGATGAATGCTCACCGGATATCCATCTTGGTATATTGCATCTCTCTCATCCAGGTAATCTCCCCCATGAGAGACTTTAATCAATTAAGATTATTTGGCTTCTTTAGTCATAGTTCACTAATATGGGAATTGCTATACTGAACTGCCTCAACGTGCCCAGTAATTAAGAAAAAGTATTCCTTTGCACTCATTTCTGAATTTATCTCCTTTCAGTTTTACTGAATTTCTTGTTTCTTTGTTCAAGGACAGGGGCATGGTCCCAATCCACTTTCATTATGTTTATCACATCCCTTCTTATTGGTCTTCCTTATAAGGCAAACAACCAAACATTTTCAGTCTTTCGCTAGAACAGGGACTTTCCATACTCCCCTCAGTCTTTCTTGATACCTTTTTTCTGACCCCACCTAATTCAGTAGTATACTTCCTGAATAGCAGTGACCAGTAGTGAACACAGACTTCCAGACACCTCTGATTTGCATAACCATTAATTTAGTTGTTTTCATGAACAGATTGTGCGCAGTCTTCTCTGAGAAAAATGAATCAGGCCTATGGTTTGTTTGCTTTTTGCTGCTGACTCCCTTATTTGTGGTATAACCCTAAAGGAGTGGAGAACTAAACAGAACGAGCTCTCTGAAAGACAGAGATTTACTTCGGTCGATTTGAGACAGGACTTTTTCTGGTTCAGAGGGTGCCTTTGGAAAGCAGCTGTCTAGATTGTCCTCTCAGTCAGAGTTGTTCAAGTATTATTATCTCAGATGTCATCGACAACTCAGGGGGGTAGACATCAAAAGAAAATGCCCTTAAAATGGCTATCAGGGGTGGGGGGGACACCATGCATTTGGAGGAGATGCATGAAAAGGCATTGCTTAATACATTTTCTCCTTCTGGCATTAAGTTGTAAAGCAACTCTCACAACTTAGTGGGCAAGCAAACTGGCTTTGTGTTCAAAATTGTCTTTTCTGCCTTGCGAGCTTCATCAACTAGGAAGACTGCTGTAGAGAGCAGCCCTCTGAAGAGCTTGAAGCACCGGAAGAAAAAATTCTCTGGTACAGAGATTTCTGACCGGTTGTTCTTGTTTTTTCTTTAAACACTTTCTGAAGAGATGGGATTTTCTTTTTGTTTTGTTGTTGCCTTTTAATTATGGGAAGAAGAAAAAAGTCCTGCAGCAAAAAGACTTTCAGAGACAGCCGTGAAAAGTGCAGAATGAAAAGTGATATAAGCCTGATAGTAAGAGGAAACAGAAAGCTTACATGGCAGAAAGAAGGGAAGAAAGTATCTCTACTAAGTAATTTCTGGATGCAAGACAGAGTACCCAGGATCCATGAGCAGAGCAATATAAATTCCCTCATTATAGATTCTGAAAAAGTTGCTCTGAACATCAGATCAGTAGGACACCTCCTAAAGAACATACTGTTAACTACAAGATTACATATTGACATAAACAGTACATTTAGGACTAACATTTTACAGAAAAAAATTATTTTATTTTCCTGCTCCATAGGGACTTGGGTTGGCTGTCATGCTGTTGCAACTATCCTTCTCAAACCGAGCATTCCAAAACAGCAAGTATGGTTTGCATATGAAGCTCATCTGTGGAAAAGTCATGAATGAATATTGAGACAGTCAGCACTACTGTCCTGAAATAAAACGCTCAGGAAAAAACAGCATAAAATAAAATAAAATAACTCTGAAAGCCTTCTATACCTTCACAGACTTTAAACAATGAAGGAATTCTACTCAAACTGGAATTAAAAATAATTAGCCTTCATACTGACACCTAGCATGAAGATCAGCCCCAACTGAAGGAAGGCTTTGGAAAATATGACTATGGAAACATTTAGCAATTTTATCCACAGTAGCCATCACCTAAAGCCCCTGCCCTGTAAAATTTGACATTGGTACTAGTGTCCGGAAATTCAAAATTTAAGATTCCATAAGTAACTTTAAACTGGCCGAATTGTTTATATGTATTTTCGATTATGATTTATAGAGTTAAATATTTACCTTAAATTTATTCCTAAAATTGCAGAAAATTCTTACCACTGTTCAAAAATATATTAGTTGGTCGATTTTTTTTAAATCCCAGTCAAACATATCTTAAATGATTCTCAAAGAAAGAAAAAAAATGTGCATAAAGGACTTCACAGCAGTAAATAACGTTCTTACATTAGCTCAAAATTTTAAAGAAATAACCAATATGACATGTTCCATGAAGGTTCACTAGCTAAGCTGATCTGGGAGAGAAAATGAGAACTAACCAAACTTATGAATGCCTATAAAAACTAATGTAAAATTCTCCCCCATAATGACCTTATTCCACTTTATGGAATTCAGCCATGGTAACAGTAATGCACGTGCTAACTCTGGAGAACTACCAAAAACATGCCCCTTGATAAAATACCGCCTCTACAATTGCATGTGCCTGCCTATAGATATACCCATAAACAGGGTACTTTTTTGGTTTTTTTAAATAAACATAAAAAAAAAGCTTTTTAACTAAATACTGTAGAATTTCTGAGAGTTGCCTCTATTATTTCCATTCATGAAATGGCATTGTACAAAGGCACTTAATAAATAATCTCCTCTTAGTAAATCCTATAACCGCAGATATCAAAACCTGAGGCTATCATATTAAAAAAGCAAAGCTCTTTATCCATATGCAAAAGACAGAAGATATCCCATTTCCTTAAACTTACATTAACACCTCTACTGATGGAGGAATTCAACATTATTTTAAAACTATGAGGATAATCTCCAGATTACATGAAGAAATTAGCAACCACTAAAAGATGGCTCGAGTGTTGTGTCACAACTCTTTAATAAACTCTCCATTAAAACTTTTAAAAGGAGAAAGTTGTTAGGGTTAATAAGCCTGCTCCCTTGCCTAGAAGAATACTGTAATATAAAAAAATAGTGGAATACTTTAAAATGAGTGAATACAAATAGCAAAGGATACAACATTAATGGGTATTATTACCATTTTATCTTTTCAATTAGATATTATTTCTAATACTTCAGCAAGCAATTCTTGTATATTGGTCTGATACATGTATTATGTACTACAAGCCTTCATGAAGTTTGACATATGCTCATTGTAAACCTATTTATGTTCACTATTATCACTAAGATGATCAGACAAAAGAATAGTCTGCAATCAATTTTAAAGAGATGCACAACAAAACAAAACAAAACAAAACAAAACTAAATAACACATACTGGAGGCCTGCCAGGACGGCCCCTTTTTCTTTTTCCTTTGACTTCTGTTTCTTCAAGCTCACTGCCAGCATCTGAATGCGCAGTAGTTTCATTTGTAGAATCCCTAGGGAAAAAATACTAGTTAAATTAAAATTATTTGAAACTAACAACCTATAATTGACTCTCTGATGAATATTTAGTTCTAACCCAGAACAGAATAAATCAGCCTTTAAAAGCCTTAGGTCACATTTACTCTGCAAATTAATCAATTAAACATTGCTACCTTTGGAGAAATGCTAAGTTATGTAAGTTTTATGGAGTTAAAAGCCAAGGAATTTACATTATAAGCTCTCAGACATGAAGACATTTAATTAACGCATTCTTTTAAAGTGAAGTTCTACTTTGAAAATTGACTGCAGTAAACAGCACCTTCTTATCAGATCTACTGCATGTATATATTCTGGATTATCACTTTAGTGAAAAAAGTAAAGATTTTAACTACTTTTTACTCTTGTTAGCCTTGAGACCCAATACAGCTATGGAAAAGTTACCTGGATTCTAGTCTAGCTCACACATCTTTATAACAGTTAAGTAAATCCAAACAAAGGCCAAACTCTATTCTCAGCTGTACTTGATGATAATGGTATTGCACACATACAATTAACAGCAGGATTAACCTTGCAGAAACATTAATACTGGTGATGATGAGCAAGCAGGACAGAACTCATTGTGACATTCTTATTCCAAATCAAGTTTGTGATTCTGGCAGCTAGGGAAGACTGTTCAAGTGTACAACGAGTAAATTTGGTCTGAAAGTTATAGAGAGACTATAAATGTGGAAACCCACAGTGCCATTTTTTCAGTCACTTTTCAGAGTAGGACCACACTTTAAATAGAAAAAAATGTTACCTTAAAATCTCCTTTCTTCTAGAAGCCAGGTCCACAGATCCTACTATGGTTCTTCAATCAGGGGGCTGCTGCTTGGAGAAACCAGACCTGTCAGTGATCTTCTGGGGCACTAGATTTTGCCCCTGAAGAGCCCACAAGTGAAACTATTTCCCAAGCTGATGTGAACTGACTTATTTTAACTTTAACTTGAATGATCAAACTAACTTAAGATCTCTGTGGATCACCAATTAATTGTGGCAGAGCACCAGATCCATCTTTCAGAGTTATTAAGCCCTGTTTTTAATCACATTTTATTGTAAATCCAGAGTAATTTGTAAATCTTGTGAGAGGAAAAAAAATCAGGCCCATTTTGCTAAGATTATGCTTAAATTCAAGTAAGCGTGGATTAGATCTATGGATCTGGCACATAGGAAAGAGGAAATTTCAACCAATAAACGTTACTATCCTCCTTCACGGCCAGGTCCACAGATCTTCCCAAAAGTGGCTTTTATCAGAAATGTTATGTAAATTCAAATGGAAGTACTCGTGGTAAAGTAAAGCTAACATTTAATTATTTACAGCTCCATAAGCATTATTGCATCACAGTTAAGATTGTGCTACTATTTTATCTTTAGTATGACATTTGTAATCTTCCATTTCTATTATCTCCTGATGATATTTGTAGATAAATAATAGGAATTATAAATCTAAATGTTTGAATTTTTTAAAGGACACTTAAGAAAAAGTCACTGTATTCAGATTTTTAAGCATCTTACTTTTGTTGTCATGAAAACGCACATTAAAATTTTAATTCTTTATTCTCAGATTAATAAAAGCACTTACTTGCAGGAAGAAACATTCAGAAATAAACGATTAACAAGACTAGCTTACTTAACACTGAATGGAATCAAATCAGTTTACAACTGCAAAGCAAATATGATAGAGTTGATAAGAATGTCTATAACGCTGATATTAGTTATTGATGCATCTAAACTTAATTCAAGGGTAGATACCTCACATCTTGTAACTAATAAAGGCTGATGACAGATGTGGGGACCCCCCCCAAAGCACTTTACTGGAAGAAGCAGCATGTTTCGACCTTGCTCTGCAGCATCTGTATAGATCGGGCATTTCAGTGGGGCTTTCTGGCTCTCATCTAAAGCCAATTCAATCAGCTATTAAAGTACCAAAAAAGCCCTGCTAAAGCACCCAATCTATATAGCTGTTGGGCAAGCAGGATCCAACTAACGTGATGCCTATTCTGGGCATGTGCTGGGCTGGGCGCAGGGGCATGCTGAGTTTAAAGTAAAGCGCCATTTTGGGGGGGTTTTTTTACATCTGTAAGCAGCCAAAGTGACTAAAGACCCAAGCTGACGTCAAGATAGCCACCACTTTTTTACAGCTTTTTCAGATGGAAAAGGGGGTAACACTTGAAAACTTGCCTACCATCTACTATTGCTTCCAAAAGTACTAAAGCCACGCTTCCTCTATGGAAGATGAAAAACACCAGGTGTTACAGAATAACGGAACATGGGATACAGGAGTGGAGATCATTAGGAGGCTCTTTGTACTTTTGCCACAGCAGGCCTCCAGAGCTCGTAAAGTCTACACAACCTTTCCTGATCCTGAAAGATCCTATAGTCCCGACAGATCAAAGGATTCCTCAATAAAGTTAGTTTTGTTGCAGTATTTTTTGGTAAATTCCACAGCAGATGTCCAGGGAATAAAAACATTCCAATGTTTACAAAAAGGAAAATGATTTTTGCAGTTGTCATAGCACCATCATCCATAAGAGCTAATAAAGTGTTGCTTTTTAACACCAGCAATACTAAGATGGACCATTCAAGCCACTGACTACTGAAAAGTTTAGCTGTTAAATGAATTAAACTAACAGGAAAAGGTGGCTAGTATTTGCAATTCATTTTCCTTGATTCTGAAGCATGCTGCATATACCGAGGTTATCATCCTTGCTTTTGTGCCTCTCTTGGGCAGTAGTGTTACTGGACAGCGATGAACTTCTCAAAGAAACAACTACTGTTGGAAAGAAAACTCTAAGCCAAACTAGAAGTCAACAATGTTGAAGCACTTTATATTAGAAACTGAACTAGAGCAGGCACCAAACTGGATTTTTTCCAATGCATCATCTTCAAACACTGGAACTCCATTAAAAGCCTTTATTAACACAAGTTTGAGATGTTTGTTTGTTTGAGATTAGAAATGCAGCACTCCCTAAAAAATTTGGCAGCAGGCTAATAAAAACTCTAAGGCACCTTCCATGTAGACTTCAGTTTGATGACTGCTTTCAGAAAAGGTTTTCTTGAATAACAAGCATTCAGCTGTTTGACTTCAGAATGAGTCCAGCTAGCAAAGCTGGCCCAATCATTTACCACTTTGGGCACTCCCAATTTTTGCTTTTTTGACATTATCTTAGAGCAAATGTTTCCATGACTGATAATTTCTGACAATCCACAAAAACAGACCACATTTTCAACTGCTGAACTACAGCTAGCATTATACACACTGCTTTAAAAAAATTCCATTGGCATAAAAACAGATGTCTTAAAAAGCGCTGTTCCTGGTGAAGGTGGAATTGCAGACACTTTTCCCTTTGCCTAGAGCAGTAGGGGCCAACATTTCTCGGAAGGCATGCTACAAATGAGTCCTGCACCCTTCCCAAGTTTCACTGCCTGAACTGATGCTCTGCTTTCTGCCCAATATGCCACTGTGCTGCCCGTCTTCTTCCTGATCTGCCACGTGCCGCACAGAGGATGTCAAGCATCTGCAAAAGAACAATATGGCACTGCTACAATATTTAGCATCAAGTGGTCTGCAGCATCTGTCGTCTCATCTGCACCAACACTAATTCCAAGACAAACTTTCAACTCTTCTTTCAGATCATTTACATGACTTGCAAAAACCTTTGGTAAGCATATTTTACGTCAGTTGATCTGAACAAGGTATGACATCAATATTTTTTGTTTTGAAGAGCTTTGCAAAGAGCTTTTAATAGTAAGGACCTTGAGGCCATGAAGTGGAACATTAACGCTGCCAGAAGTCTATATAAGTTAGTAATCTTCTGTTCTATGATGCATTTTTTCTTCTGTCTTCACAGATGATAGCCCACTGATCGTTTTCTGTACTTGTCTTTCGTACTGCAGATTTGACCACTTGAATCTACTATTTATGACCTCTTAAAAAGGCTGCCACAGCATGCTTTCTGCTTAAAATCCACATTACCCACTGTATAAAACATCAAGCTACCACTAACATGGAATATCTTCATTGGATACTTCACACTCCTCTACTTGGCATTTGCACTTCCTACTTTATTCACACTTGCTATAATCATTTGTGCCTCCTTTTTACCTCAAGAGCACTCTCCTGTTTTCCTTGGTGAACTACAAATCTCACTGGCTGAACTTCACTGCTACATATTCATGCTTGCTTCATATTTAAAACAGCAAAGCGATAACCTCATGGAGAGACCGACTGATTTGATTTGATATCAGCATGTCACAGTGTGTGTGTTCTCTAGAGGAAATGAAAAATGAACTTAAATTTTAGGCATTTGCAAATTTTCACGTTGTTTATTCAGGTTTGTGATTTCTATATGTTCCACGATTGCTATGACAAACTCTTAGCTTTCCTTAGGGCCACAGTCCCTCAGACAAAGCCCGAACAACACATTAGGAAATGAGAGTTACACGTAACTCTTGTACCTAAATCCCTAAGGAGTGAGAATCCATACAGCTCTCTCCAGCTTACACTGCTGAAACTCATGCTTTTAGTTCTGGAGAGTGCTAGGTAGTGTGTTAGCCAATACTGAGATCGAAACGCTAGAATGGTGGTCACACAAGTAGTTTAATTTTCTCCTATTTATAAGCAAAGCATTCTTCTGATGTAGTGGGGGGAGGTGGTGAAGGGAAGCCTGATCTCCTTGGCAGGAGCAGCCTAAGTAAAACATTGACAGCATCTCAGAGCTTGGGAATTTCTTTCCAAGCCACAAAACTTCTATAGAAGCAGGAGAGCTGTCCTCTGCACTGGGAAGCCTGGCCCAGTCCTGATCCGCTGAATCCAAGATTGCTCCTCTGTACTCCAGTGTGTTCCTCACCTCCCATGTCCAATGTACACTCTTCTTTCTCTATTACCTTAAATACTGACACTATTTGCCCCTTCATGAAGGAAGACTGGGGGCTAGCCCTGCCCCTGTTTTAAATATGCACCCAATATTTCCCTGTGACAGAGTGAACTCTTTAATAAAAAGAAAAAACTTAAGAAGCTAGACCCGACAGATCTTCCCAGGGATGTGGGAGGGAGGGAGGGAGGGAGGGTGGG
>NW_005842771.1:0-2816 GCF_000455745.1 Alligator sinensis
GAAAGTTCTTCCTAGTATCTAACCTAAACTTTCTTCCCTGCAACTTGAGACCATTGCTCCTTGTTTTGTCATCTGCCACCACTGAGAACAGTCCAGCTCCATCCTCTTTCAAACCTCACTTCACATAGTTGAAGATTTCTATTAAGTCTACCCTCAGTCTCCTCTTCTCTAGACCAACTTTTTAATACTGTGGACCGGCAGACTATCTAATTTGCATATATGTACTTGATTTATATACTTCATTTTAATTTGCACAGTTTAATTTAATGGGGGGGAGGGGGTTGCAAGGATTGGATTGGATTGGGATACTCCAGCTGTGGGCACCTGGGGACCTTGAAGGGGAGGAGGCTGCGCAGGCAGTAGCCATGGGACCCAGCTGGGGCTGCCTGGGAAGAAGGAGCTCTGTTGCCTTTCCTAGAAACAAGCAGCAGAGCTGCCTCCCCATCCTCTGCCCCAGGCAATTCCTTGCCTGCATTCCCCTGCTCCCAGCCGTGGGCAGGGCTGGGGAGTCCTGCCTGGTTTGGCGCAGGCCCTGGTACCTGCTGCACGAGCAGTGCCTCAACAGGCGCGGCCATGGTGGCGGGAGCGGGACAGGGCACATGGAGCCAGCTGCCTCTCTCCTGGGGCTGCCCCACCACCCAGCTTTAACCCCGCATGTGACTGCCGGCAGTGGAAGCCACAACCCAGCAGCCAACCCGCTACAGCCTGGTACAGGGCCACAGCCCAGTGCTTGGGAAATTCTACTCTAGACTAAAGATAAGCCCAGTTCCCCTAGTCTTTCCTCATAAGTCACGCCCCCCAGCCCCCTCACCATTTTTGTCACCCTCTGCTGGACTCTCTCCAATTTGTCTACATCCTTTTTGTAGTGGGGGCCCAAAAAGGAACACAGTACTCCAGATGTGGCTTCACCAGTGCTAAATAGAGAGGAATAATCACTTCCCTTGACCTACTGGCAACATACCTGAGATTTCTTTTGGCCCAATCCTCCAACTTGTCTAGGTCACTCTGAATCCTAGCCCTACCCTCCAGCATATCTACAACTCCCTTCAGCTTGGTGTCATCTGCAAACTTGCTGAGGGTGCGCTCCATCCCATCTGCCAGGTCATTGATGAAGACATTGAACAAAACTGGGTCCAGGACTGACACCTGGGGGATTCCACTTGATACCGGCTGCCAACTAGACACTGAGCCATTGATGACTACTCTCCGAGCCTGATGCTCCAGACAGTTTTCTAGCCACCTTACAGTCCATTCACCCAGTCCATACTTCCTTAGCTTGCCGGTGAGAATGTTGTGAGAGACTGTATCAAAAGCCTTGCTAAAAATCAAGGTACACCACATCCACCATTCTCCCTGCATCACAGAGCCAGTCATCTCATCATAGAAGGCAATCAGGTTGGTCAGGCATGACTTGCCCCTGGTGAATCCATGTTGACTGTTCCGAAATCACTTTTTCTCCTCCAAGTGCTTAGAAATGGATTCCTTGAGGATTTTTCCAGGGACTGAGGTGAGGCTGACTGGTTTGTAGTTCTCTGGATCTTCCTTTTTCTCTTCCTTAAATATGGGCACTATGTTTGCCCCTTTCCAATCATCCAGGACCTCTCCTGATTGCCATGGGTTTTCAAAGATGATGGCCAATGGCTCTGAAATCACCTCAGCCAACTCCCTCAGCACCCTTGGGTACATCCCATCTAGCCCCATAGACTTGTATACATTCAGCTTTTCTAAGTAGTCCCTAACCTGTTCTTTCACCACTGAGGGCTGCTTACCTCCACTCCAAATTGTGCTGTCCAGTGCAGTAGCCTGGGAGCTGCCTTTGCCTATGAAGACAGAGGCAAAGAAGGCATTGAGCAGTTCAGCCTTTTTTACATCCTCTGTCACAAGGTTGCGTCCCCCATTCAGTAAGAGACCCACACTAAGCCTGATCCTTCTCTTGCTACTAACACATTTGTAGAAACCCTTCTTGTTACCCTTCACATCCCTTGCTAGGTGCAACTCCAATGGCACTTTGGCCTTCCTGACTTCATCCCTGCATGTCCAAGCAATGCTTTTCTATTCTTCCCTAGTTATTTCTTCAAGTCTCCACTTCTTATAAGCTGCCTTTTTGTGATTTAGTTTACTGAAGAGTTCCTTGCTCAGCCAAAGTGGTTTTCTGCTATACTTGCTAGTTTTCCTGCACATTGGGATGGTTTGTTTCTGCACTCTCTTTAAGGCTTCCTTAAAGTACAACCAGCTCACCTGGACTCCTCTCCCCTTCTGTCTGGTTTCCCAGGGGATCCTGCCCATGAGTTCCCTGTGTGAGTTGAAGTCTGCTTTTCTGAAGTCCAGGGTCCTTACTCTGCTGCTCTCCATCCTTCCTTTCCTCATGATCCTGAACTCAATCATCTCATGGTCACTGCTGCCCAAGTTGCCATCTGCTGCTATATTCCCTACCAATTCTTCCCTGTTTGTGAACACCAGGTCAAGAAGAGCATGGCCCCTAGTTGGCCGCTCCAGCACTTGAACCAGGAAGTTGTCCCCAGTACTCTCCAAAAATGTCCTAGATTGCCTATGCACTGCTGTATTGCCCTGCCAGCGGATGTCAGAATGATTGAAGTCCTCAATGAGAACCAGGGCCTGTGATCGGGAAACTTCCACTAGATGTTTGAAGAAAGAAAGCCTCATCTACCACTTCCTCCTGGTCTGGTGGTCTATAGCAGACCCCCACCATGACATCACCCTTGTTGCTTTCCCCTCTAACCTTAACCCAGAGACTCTCAACAGACCTATTTCCAGTTTCATACTGGAGCTCTGAGCAATCATATGGCTCTTTTACA
>NW_005842771.1:3151-3939 GCF_000455745.1 Alligator sinensis
CTCGCTAGGTTAGCAAGCTTGTCTGTGAAGGCGCTCTTCCCTTTCTTTATCAGGTGGATCCCATCTCTTCCCAGCAACCCATCTTCTTGAAAGAACATCCCATGGTCAAAGCAGCCAAATCCCTGCTGGTGACATCAGCTGCACAGCCAGGTATTGATCTGCAGGATGCACCTGCTCCTGCCTGGGCCCTTTCCCTTGACTGGAAGGATCAATGCGAACACAACCTGAGCCCAGACCCCTTCACCCTTGCACCCAGAACCCTGTAGTCACTTTTGATATGCTCAGGGTCTCCCCTGACAGTATCATTGATGCCCACATGGATGAGTTCTTGGGGTAGTGGGCAAAGGGCTAGATGATCCTCAGTAATCCCTCTGTGACATCTTGGATCTGGGCTCCAGGCAAGCAACAGACCTTCTGGACAATAGGTCAGGCCGGCAGATGCCTCCCTCTGTCCCCTGCAGAAGGGAGTCTCCAGCCACCACCACTGTCAATTCTTCTTGGTGGTGGTCATCTTGGGTGTGGTCCCCCCAGACCTTTGGCCATACAGGCCCTAGCCTCACCTCCAAAGCCAGTCGGAAACCCCAGGCCCTCCTAGCTCTGGGCGTCCCTCGCAGTGGGCCCTTGGTCCTTTTGACCGGTCTGGTCCTGGCCCCAGTATTGACCAGTTCAGGGTATTCTATATCAGGTCTCTGAGCCTCTAGCCCCATTCTCTTTCTGGCATTTGCCCTCTGGACCTTACTAGCGGGTGACCCACCATTCACTGGGGTGGTAACTGGCCTGGCATTTCC
>NW_005842771.1:4232-28278 GCF_000455745.1 Alligator sinensis
TATTTATATAGCAAGCCAGGGATCTAAAATGCCTGCCGCAATCAAGCACCTGCTGGCTGTTTGGCTCTGATCTTAAAGTGGCAGGCACAAACGGTGTCCTGCCACACCACCTACACCCAACATATCCACACACACACCCACATGCTCCCTCGTCCCACAAACCCACACCTACCCACCCCCCCAATGGCACACCCACACCCTCCTCCACACCCCACATACCCACACACCCACAGTTCCCCACAAACCTATACCCACCCCTTATGACCCCTCACAATATACAAGAGTAAAACTTCATTTTATGCTATTGTGCAGTCACCTCTATGTACACTACACAATCACATGTAAATCAGGACAAAATACTTTTTGAAATCAAATGAATGAATGTTGTAGATGTTCAATTTTTAGAATATAATTTGGTATTTTTCTGGTTCCAAAATGGCAAAACCCCTTGCTGAAAGGAGTACTTCAGGAGGCAAGGGGAGAGAGTTCTGGTGGCAAAGGTCAGGGAATAGGGGGTGGGACTTCCAGTCACAAGATAGCAACCAGGGGGTAGGGCACCTGTCAAGGAGCGGGGCTACCCACGCGGCCCTCAATAGCTTGCCAAAACTCGGTAAGTGGCCCTCCACCCAAAATAATTGCCTGCCCCTGGACTAGCACCTCCATTTCCTGATTCCTAGTTTGCACCCTCCCATCATTATGGGCTATGGCACAGTAGCTGAGTTGGAGCAATGTCAAAGGCCTCTAATGCATGAGCCCCCTTGACCAGTGCAGTGCGGATCGCCCCCTGCCCAGCAGCACCAGGTGAGCACCGAGGCTTTTCTTTAAAATGATGAGCTGGGGCAGGCAGGGGCAGCCATGGTGGGGCTGGGGAAGTGGGTGGGAGTCAGAGGGGGCTGGGGAAGTGGGGGCATTGTGGGGGCTGGCAGGGGTCCCCCCTCGGTCCCCTCCCTCCTCCCCCAGCCCCCTCTTCCCTGCCCCTAGTACTTACCAGCTCGGAGTCACCGGGGACTGCCCGAATCATCAAAGCTCTCTGAATCTTTGCCAAAGCTTTGGAGAGCTTTGAATCGATTTGAACCTTTAAATTGGTCCCCTGATTCAATTCGGATTCGGAGATTCGGCCACTGAATTGGGTCAAATCTCCTCCAAATCGAATCACCATCAAAGCTTTGCACAGCCCTAGCCATCATCCTGTTTACAGAGGGGACATGAGGCACAAAGCCATAAAGTGAGTTGGCCAAAGAGTCATAAGCAATTGGTGTCACAATTAGGAGTCCCACCTGAAGCTTCTGCACCACAGCCCACAGGGCCACAGCCCCTCAGGCCCAGCTCTAGCCCCCTTCCCCTTTGGTCTGCTCCAGGCACAAGCTGGCACAAGCTGTGAGTGCTTAGGGCCAAGGCTGCTTCTTATGCCATGCAGTGCCAAGCAACACAGAGCCCCAATCTCTACCTAGGAACAGCAGTGTAACTACAGCAGGTTACAGAAAGCAAAGGTATGGTTAGGGGCTCACATGACAACACATGAAGCCACTGCAGGCCCCTGCTTTGTCCTTCCCATAGGCAAGGTCCAACCACCAAGGGGAGAGGGTGACTGGCTGATCATATGCTGGGGAGCATTCCTGGTTTTACTTGGGAGGATATCCATCTTCCAGGTCTGAGTGCCCTAGGGATGGCTACATGTAATGTCACTTTTTAGGAAAGTCCAGTGAGATGGGGAAAGTGAGACACTTATGGACCGAGACATATCTTCCCTGAAGTCCCGCAATGGCAGAGTGTGAGGAAAACTTACCAGAACCAGGAAAGAGGCAGCGGGATGCCGCGCCAACAGCCAATTGCGGCAAAGATCAAAGGAAAAACCCGTGGCGGAGCAAGGAGGAGCTGGGAAATGCTCCCGTGTCTGCCTGGGCATGCTTTATAAAAGTGTGCCAAGGGCGATTGGCCGGGCGGGCAGCCAAAGATGGCAGAAAAGACCCAGCCAGAAGGAAGCCAGGGGGACCGGAAAGAGCATCCCCAGCTGGCCCAAAGGGGTCAGAGCAGCTGGACGACTGGAGGAGAAGGCTTGGTGGCTCCCATAGGAAGAGAGCATGAAGAAAATGCTGGGCCAGTGTGGGCCCAAGGAGCTGCTAGCAGACTCATCGTGGACCAGAGCCAGTAGCCCTCAGCAACTGGAATGATGGCAAATGCAACAAGGACGGGACCCTGACCCAAATGACTGGCAACAGGTACTGAACTTGGGGGGCCAACCACGCATCAATGGATGTTGGAGCCTGGGTAGAATCCGGCTCCACGTAAACCAAAGAGCGAGAGGGGCCACGGAGAGCACTCGGCACTAGCTACACCAGTGGCCAACAACCGCAGCCCCAAGAGACCAAGCGTCAGGAAGAGCCCGAACATCGGCCCTGACAACCAACATCACAGTTGGCATTAGGCGGGGTGTAGGGGAGGTGGAGCCCCAAGAAGAGGCAGTCACGGACGGCCAAGGGAAAGGACCAGGGGGGGCAGGACCAGACATCGTCCTCTCAAATTGAAACTACTTATCATCAAAGATGTGGCAGGTGAGATCCCTGGGGATCTGACCTGAGGCCACTCCCACTAGCCTGACTGTGCAGCCCAAGAAGCCACAGTGAGATTCTTAAAGAACCCAAATGCGCGGCACTCGGGAGAAAGGCACGGGAAGTTACATAGAGCTAGGAACTGAATCTGATCTCCTGGCTTCCACACCCAGCCTAAGCTCAAGAACCCAGGCTCCCCTCTGGCAGAGTGCCTTCCTCTGGGTGTGTTTAGCAAAGGGCCTTGTGAACATGGGTGGGCATGGCAGGCTGGAGCCTTTTGGTATAAAGACTGGCCCAGGATCTGTAGGCACAGCTGTCTGCTAATCCTGACTCACTAAAGGGACTTGTTTGGGGGTAAGGGGTAGAGAGAGCCTGAGAAATACAGCATCATTTGGTATAATTTGACCTTCGCTGCCTGATTGAGAAGAGCAGAGGAGACCTAAAATTCCAACATACCCTTTGCCTCTCAGGTGCATCTCCTGGAGAAATCATCACCCTGGGGTACATGGTCAGCTCAGCTCAATTGCAGACAGACAACTGGACAGAGCCTGCTTCCTCTGGATGCCGCAGGCTTGATCCAAACTACATTTGGTCCTGACTGGGCACTCCACAAACCTGCCCTCCCCATCCCATCCTTAGGCTGGAATTCTAGGAGATACTGTAAACATCTGTATGTTGGGAAACAGCCTGTAGCAGGTTCCAGATTATTGTTTAGCTCATAAAGCCTTTAAACATGATACAGTCCTTTATTTTCAGGACATGCCTTTCCCACAGGCACCCTCCTACATCAGTCAATCCTCCAACAGTAGCATAAACACAGTCCATAAGGAGTTAATTCAGAGGTCTGAGAAGTGGCTTACTGCTACTCCTTCCTCACTGCAATCTTTCCTCTGAGGCTGGCTGTGACTCAGCTGCCTCCCATGGTGCTGCTGCTCCCAGTCTTACACCCCCTGGGACTCTCCCCAAACACTGAGAGCCCCTGATCCAATATTGTAGCTGTTGGCCTGGCCACTCTCTCTCACTTTCTGTCTAACCCCTGGCTTCCCCTCCCTGGGAAACTTTCAACTTCCTATGGCAGGTAATTATATCCCTTAGCTGGCCTAGTCCTCCTGAGCAGTTTGTATTTAGCATTACTGCCCACAGCTGGGCTGTAGCCTCTGGCTCCAGCAGCCTGCTACATCCTGCTATATAGCTGTTCTTAGAATATGGTACAATCAGACACAAAGACTAGCCCAGGCCAGCTATCTTCTTCCAGGCAAAGCAGTACAATCCCCTTTCATGTGTGAACTTAGTCATACTGAGACAAATGTGTTCTAGTTCTGCTAGGGCATGAGCTCCTGCCCAGAGAGGGGAATTTACTAAAGCCCCTTTCCATCTGTCAACACTAGTTCTCCAGCTGCCACCATATGGGTGAAATCTTTCCCCCTGGCTTGGAACAGGAATGAGGTATTGTGGTGTGGCAGGTAGGCCCTAGCCAGGTAACCAGAGTTAAATCAGCTGCCATGAATGCTGGTCTAGGCATTCTTTCCACAGTAGGTTGGACCAGGTTGGTTTGGCACATGTATAAGCCACTGTGTTACTGTTAGCATGGCAATGCCTGGTAATACCTTTTCCTGGTACCAAAGGTGGTAAAATCCAGACCAAAAAAGGCAGCATCCCCCACCCCATCCCAAGAGGCAGTGTTGTCTAGTGGCTATGACACTGGACCAAGACACCAGAGATGCAAGTTCTACCAGTTCTGCCACTGGCTTCCTGGGTGATATTGTACAATTCACCTCCTCCCTGCCATTTCCACCAACTGTGCCTCAGTTTCCCCAGCTGTAAAATACCCACCCCTACAAAAAGTGTTTTGGGCTCTAGAGATGCAAAGTGCCCTGCCATGGCCAGGGTTTATCATGGTTCTTATTTATTCACATGTGTGCTCAGGTCCCAGCATAACTGAGGTGCCAGACATTCTGCCACGCATTGACTGATCGAGACAGGTTTGTGGATCTACTTGGGAGTTCAATTAAACCTGCCAAAAGGCATCCACATGAGGATTTGACTCTCTTGACACTACAGGCAGTCCTCGACTTACGAAGTTTTGAGTTACAATGTTTCGGACTTACAACGTTCATAAATTGATACCCTGTTTCTACTTTCTGACATCAGTTTCGACTTTACGACGCTTGATCTGACTCAATGCCACACCAGCGAAAAAATTTGCGGTGTCATCCATCTCCCTGGAGAACATTTGTCCAAACTTCCTTGGACACTTTCTTTAAGAAAGCAGACACGACTCCAGAAAAACCTGCAGCCAAGGCTCCTGAGAAGACTCTAGCCAAGAACCCTTCAAAAAGTCCAACCAAGACCCCTTCAAAAAGTCCAGCAAAGTCACCTCAAAGAAGTCCTTCCAAATCAATATGATTGCTATTTACAATATAAACACATTAATGTAGCTATATTACTCATCTATAATTGATATTGAGTACAAAATTCTCAGTTATTTTTGGTGAAAATAGGGTATTGGGCCTTGGTTTAGCAACCAATTCCCCACTTATAATATGGTTGCCTATGGGAAAATTGGTTTCAAGTTATGTTTTGACTTAAGACACGGTTTTCAAGAACCAATTGTGTCCTAAGTCCAAGGACTGCCTGTATGTCCCAAGCTCCCTTCTGCCCCTAGTGGAGACACAGCTGGTGAAACACTTGCAAAGGACTGTTAGGCTCCCAGATCTGCAGCTGTGTGGTGAGAGGAGGCTACGGGGGGCAGAAGGAGAGGGACATTGTGCTATAGGATGGATGTGAGTCCTGCTCTGCCTTGTATTGGCCCACCTGGAACAGGGCACCTGGACATGGGTGCAGGGGGAAGGGGAGTCATGGCAGGATGCCAGCCATACCCCTACTCTATGCCTCCTTGGCTATAGGACCTGGCTAGTCCAATGGGCCCTGGGCTGGAAAGGGACTTTAGTTTGGATCTCCAAAAGTCAAGGGAGCCCTGAGCTGGGGGATGAGCCCAAAGGGAGATGGAAGCCATGGGCAGGAGGGAGCAAGTGCCCACAGAAGGGATACCTGGGTACCGTGGGTGGTGGGGAGCTAGCACACTCCTCATTGTTTCTTGAGGGGGTGCTCTTGCCTGAGCTCAGCAAGGATCTCTGGCAAGGGTGGTTACAGTGAGAGTGAAGTCACTGCCTCTGTGTACCCCAGTAAAGAAGGCAGTCCCTGCTGCCCACGTATGCCCTCACATTCTCCGTTCATGTCCTACTTTGAGTAACTACCTTGGGTTGGGTTAGGCTCAGAGAAAGCTGGATCTGTGAATTGGGCTGGCAGGGAGCTGTGGGGAGCCCAGAATTGGTGTAGTGTGCAAAGATATAGGGAAGCCCAGAATTGGGTTGGGGGTGGAGGGGTGGGCAGGGGGTGCAGAGTAGGAGTGAGGGGCACCAGCAGAGCTGGAGAGCCCAGGGCTTGGGTAACAGCAGTTTGCAGGTCAGGAGCAAGGACAGTACTGAAGGTTAGACCTTGAGTCAGGGATCCCTCTTTAGCTGTTCCCTGGCGGAAAGCCCTCTCCCCACTCCAGCACTGCTGGGTGCAGGGTGCGTTCTTTAGCACAGGGAGCAGATGGAGACTGATTTGGACCATAGTTCCTGTGGAAGTATCCAGTGCAAGCATTCAAGGGTGCCTGTGTTTTCCAGACTGTTCACAAACAGACCATGTCCCCAGTTATAACATAAAACCTAGTGGAGAATCCTTAAAGAGAATGAGCTCTGGCAACACGAAGGTCCTGCTGGAGCCAAATTCCTCTTGTCCAAACAACCTGAGGCACACTTGCCAAACTCAGCAGGTTAGCCCCTGCCTGAGCCTTCCCGCTCCTCACCAACTACTGTGGAAGGAGAGGCACCAGTCCAAATAGGCTGGGTTATGATACAATCACAACATCACCTGCTCCCAGCATACTCAGACCATATTAACACCAGCAGTACCCTTGTCAGGGCAGGCAGGCTGGAGCCAGGACCTGCTGTGCACCCCTTGTGGGCACTGCAACCATGGGGAAGAAGGGCTTAAGGGCCTGGGTGTGCCCCCAGCTCAGCCTGGAGGGATGCACCTTACATGTGGGGCAGTGAGGATGAAGGGGCAGAGGATAGCAGCTAGCCAGGCAGAATGAGTCCCTCTGTCCTGTCAGCACTGCTATGTCTAGCCAGCCTGCTGGGAGGCAGGGCCAGTCTGAGCCCAGTGCCCCAAGCTATGACCCATCCCCCAGCCATGCCCCCATGGCCCTTCTGTGCTGTTCCCTACAAGGCTTCCAAAATGCTTTGAGACAATGCGAGAGTATGAGGCTCTGGTGGGGCAGGGGAGATGGGGGGGGGAGGGGAGGGGGGACCCCCCCATCTCCTCTGCCCCACCAGAGCCTGTGCTGGTGCATGTGCTGAGCCCTAGCTGTGGATTAAAGGCAGCCAAGGATCCTGGGCTCTGGGGCTTCCTGCATGGAAGTATGAGGCCCTCCAGCCCTGGGGTATGTCTGTTACCTGTGCACCTAGGCATGGAGAAGGGCAAGGGAGCATTTCAGAGGGAATGCCTGGGACAGAGCTCCACAAAACTACCTGGGTACTGGTTGTGCTGGCAGGAGGTGGTGGATCTGCAGCCACAGGTTGGTGGGGCAGGGAGCTGTAAGTCGGGGCTGAGGGTCAGTGGCAAGGCTGAGGGGGAGCCCAGGCTTGGATAAGCAGGGGCATGGGTCAGGAGTGCAAGGCACCAATGTAGCTCAGAGGGAGCACGAGCCTGTGGGCTAGACTGGGTGGTGGGGGCTGGGATTGGAGACATTTCCAGTTCCTCCTGTGCTTCTGCACATCCGGGAAGGGGCGGACAGATCCTTTGACGTTTCCCAGGCCCCCTGTGACGTGCAGGGATAGGCACTGGCATGTTGTGGACTCCATGCCCACACCTATGCAGAGCTGCCAGGGCTCATTTCATCCACATTTGTGGTTGATGTCCCTGTTGGGAGCTTTTGCAGCTGCTTGGAGCTGCATGCCTTGGGCTAGGTTGGGGAACTGGCAGGCAGGTTCATTCTTCTGAGGAGCAGTTAGATGGAGACCTACCCCATAATGGGGTATGCCTGGTTCTGCCCTGGCATCTGCCTCCTGGGGTCTATCCAGCCCTGCTAAGACAGCCAGTGCAGGGCTTTGACCATGGTTTGTGGGGCACCACAATAGGTAATAGGCTTGGCAACAAAAGGGTTCCACGGTCCATTTAATGTTAGTCCTGGGGCAGATCAGAGCCCATATCTCCTGAAGGTGAAAGGTCCATGTCCTTCTTCTCCAGACATTTTTATCATAAACTTCATACAAGGCAGCTGCAGACTTTTATCCCAGACCCCATGTGCTCCTCTTGTGTCAGGACCCCTATCTGCTCTCCTAGTGCCCACAGCCCCCTTCTCCTCCAATACCCAGTCCCTCACCGTCCATCTTCTCCCTCTACCTCCCAGTATCCTGCCTGCTCCCCAAGTGCCCAGGATCACCTCCTGTTCTCCCAAAACCCCATCTGCTCCCCAGAGTCAGGTATATTCTAGGTCACCCCATTGCTCTGGGGTGTGCTGTATCCATTCTGACCCACACTGCTTGCTCTAGGGCCTCAGACCATGCCAGTGTCTATTAATGGATCCAGCCCACCCCCTTCAGGACTCCGTAACACTGGCCCCACCCATCCTCCCAGGAACACCCATTTGCCTTCCTCCACCCCACTGGGTTGAGCCTGCTCTGCTCCACGTGCCAGTCTGGGAGGTCTCCAAAACCTGGGCATGTTGCTCTGTGTAGAAAGGTGGTGACTCACAGGACCTGTGGAGGGGTGTGCTCCTGCCAGCAGGTGGGATAAAAGGATGCAACAGAGCAGCAGGGACAGAGCCAGGGGCGAAGAGGAGACACTTGGACTTCCCAGAGGCACATACAATGGGGCTGCGTGAGTAGTACTTGCTGGGGCTGGGGAGCAGGTGGCATTGAGCAGTGGCATTGAGCAGGCTCTTAGTGCAAGGAGTTTGCTGAGACTCAGGAAGTGGGGAGGTTGCTCAGCAGAACCTGGGTGTCGGGGACTCAGTGGAGTGGAGGGGTAGGGAAGGGTATGAAGGTCCGACTGTTTCAGGAGAGCTTGGATGGTTGAAGGAGCTCAGCTTGGTGGAGGCAAGGGCCGGGGGCTAGGAGGGAGCTAGGCTCCTTCTACAGCATGCAGGTTCTTTCTGAGACCTCACTATCTGCAATACTCAAAGCTGGCAGCAGACTTTACAAAGAAATGATGTCATGTGTTGGGTCTAAGAAAGGGCTGCAGGGTGGGGGCAAGGGACACTGGTAGAACTGTGGGGAGTGGAGGGCTGGGCTAGCAGAAGCCTGAAGGTTGGGCTGTGCAGCAGGAGATTATCAATGGCCCTGCTCAAGGAAACGCCCATCTGCAATCCCTCCTCCCTGCGGAGTGGTCCCTTGCATGCTCCTCCCAAAGCTGAGGCAGCTGCAGGACATTGTCTGACCAAGGATGGATTGGACCTGCATGCACTGTAAGAACAACCCTGTGTTGGCCTATTACCCATAGATATAGGTGGAGGTGGGGATGGCTGGTAGGGGTGTGCAAAATTTTGCCTGGCATTTCATTTTGAAGCTGTTTCAATGCGTTTCGAGCTCAAAACAGCGAAATCAAAACAAAACAAAGTTTCGAAACATTTCAAGTTTCAAAGCCAGGCTTACTGGCTTCAGTGCCGGTCCCAACCAGCAGCATCTGCCTCCTCTCATCTGGCAGGCAGATCGGGGGCTCACTGGCACCCCTGGGAGAGCTGTGGGGGCTGTGTCAGAGTCCTCCCGGGGGTGCAGGTCCCCGATCTACCTGCTGGATGACAGGGGGCAGGTGCTGCCACCTGGGGCCAGCAGCAGCACCGATCTTCCCAGCACTGGGTGTGGGCTGCACCCAACACCTGTCTGTCATCTGGGAGGTCATCATTCTGGGAGCTGTCCCAGAGCTGCACCCTTGAAATGATCCTGGATAGCAGAATCAGTTCCCACACACCCTCCTTCTACCCCTGGATGGGGCGTGGCAGGCTACAGCAGTGACCTGGGTGTTCTGTGGTGGGTGCATCTGTGCCACACCTGAGTAGATGCCTTGAATCCTGACTTGCTGCTATGAGCCAGAGGTGTTCTTTGCTTGGAAGCTCACATGCTGCCAAAAGAGCGCTCTGCTGCCCTGAATGTAGCAGAGCCAGGCAAAGACAGCCAGTGTTCCTAGCTCTGAAATCCTCATCTGCCCCTCTAGTAAGTCTTATGTCTGCAAAACTCTGTCTCTGCCTGACCTCAGGGTCCTGAAATATTAGGGCTTGCACCAGTGCAAGCTGGAACTTTTGCCCTAGCCCCTGGGTTCAGACTCAGAGGAAGCACTCAGCCCACATAGCTTCACTTTGACCTGTCTGGTGCCCTGGATGCTCCTTCTACTATTTATACTTGTCTCTGCCATTTAAAGGGGCTGCTTCTTCTTCTCCTAGTCAGGCTGAAAGGGAGTAGTTGGCACCACCACTGGCTGTAACACTTTGAATTTCTTTGGATCTAAGACTTGTCTGATGGCAGCCATTAGCATCTTCCAGTATAACAGGAAGGAACCTCATGGGCACAATTGTATCTTGTGTTTTGTAACTGCCAAGCCTGGTTACTTAAAAGCTGCTGCTATTGTTCATTTTTGGCAGTTTCTGCAACATAGAACATGTGAGCACCTCTAGAGTATTCACCACCTGTTTAAAGGCACATTATCCTTTTCAATACACTATGGCTTTCAACACATTCATGATGGTTTGTTATTATGTGTATCATGCTAGCACCTAGGAACTTCAAAGAAGCAGGATGTCACCACATGCCTGTCTTTACTGGCATAACTAGCCAAGTTGCTTTATGGGGTGGTTATAGCTGGCCTGATATTTGGTTGGATGCATATATTTCTCACCCTCCTTCCCAAAGTTCCTTTGATGGAGGGTTTCCCACATGGGCTGATCTGATCCTTCTTAGGAAGTGGGGAGACAATAGAGCAGGGTGCTCTTTAAAACCAACAAGGAAAAAGAGTCCAAGCAGAGATGTCTTTGCAGAATGGTGATTTCTGGCATTATGATCTGACTGTCTAGCCTGCTCTCCTGCCTGATGAGGAAGCCTTACTCAGAGACTAGAGCTTTATCAAAAATCTCTATTCCATTGCATTTTCCCCTGAATAGTAAAATTACCTTGACTGTGGGTAGAGGAATCTGCAACAGCTGAACATGAATCCTGGCTCAGAGGTGTGATGGCCCTGTGGCCACAGACAGATGCTTATTAGGTCATAACTCTCCCTCACACTTACTCCTCCAGGGAGTTGAGCCTAGGGCTTGTGTCCCCAGAGACACCCCTGTGAACACAGGGAGACTCACAGGTAGGAGCAGGGCCTTTGTCCTCTATGTATGTCCAGACTTACATGTGTTCCTGGCTGCATGTTACAGAGCAATACAACAGGAAGGCTGTGGGTTTGGGGAAATGTAAGGAAGCCATGTGCTCACTAAAAGGAGAGTAGGGAGCAACATGCCTGAAATGTTGGGATGTGGGTGAACCCTTTTGGGTCAGGACTGGGGTCAGAATGGGGAGACCAGGAATGCAGGAGATGACCAAATAGAAGTGGGAGTGAATGGAGGAAAAGATCCAATCCCTTCTACCCTGGGTCTAGAGCAGCTCTCAGAACCAACACCAGAGCATGTGCTCACCAGGCTGCCAGCTCTGAGCTCCATGGCACTGCAGGCCCTTGCCAACTTGTCTACAGCTGGTCAGCCTGATCCACACAGCAGGGCTAGGGACAGACATTCAAAAAGCCTGAATTGATTCAATTTTTGCAGGTTAGTTTAACCTGGCTAGGCTAAACTGGTTTGTAAGTACAGAGACATCCCCTCTGGACTGAAGAAATGTAGGCACATGACTGCAGTGGCTCAGGCTAGAAGTTGGGGGGGGGGGTGCTAGAGCAGCCCTCCCTCCCCTTCTACAATGCTGAGCTGTGGGGGGCATGACCAGGCAGAATGCTCTGATTAGGGAGGGGGTTGTTCCCCACCCCTCCTGACCAGGGATGGAGCTAGCAGGGAACAGCATTTAGTTACACAGCAGGGAATTACACAGGGAGTTGATAGTATTTAGCACCCCGTCAGAAAACAAAAGTCTCTCTCTTTAGTTCAAGCTCTTAAACAACTTTTTCCAAAGAAAAAATGGAGGACCAGCTGACCTGTTGATTAGCTCCAGAAAGCCCTAAACAGACACTGTCCTGTCTGCCTTTGTCCTGTCTGCCTTTGTCCTGCCTGTCAAACACAGGCATCTCTAAGCATTAGCCAGCATACCACATGCAGGCTATAGTTCATGATGTGGGAGGGTGGGGGGAATCCCTGCTTGAGCAGGGAGTGGTGGGGTGGGGGGAAGGAGCAGAAGGAAGCCAGGCAGATGCTGCTGTACCTGCAGTCTCTGCCAGAGCTCCAGCTAGGGAGTAGAGGGGCGGGGGCAGCCCTGCTGGGTTGGAGCAGATAGCCCCGCCCAGGGTTGCAAAGCATCTGGAATGCTGGGGGACTCTGGTTTAAGTTAAACCTGGAAGGGGTCTGGGACAGACATTGCATAAGCTGGTTTAACCCAAATCAGTTAAGTCTGATACTACATTCAACCAATTTTATCTCAAACCAGTTTCAGCCATTTTCAAACTGGTTTATGTGCACTGAATATCTGTTCTGTTACATGTTTAAACCAGTTTATGATCACTTAAACCAGTTTATATGTAATGTCTGTCCCTAGCCCAGTAGAGACAAACCACAATAGCTGGGGAAGAGCCAGCTACTCTATTCCTCTGTCCCTTTTCCCAGCATTCTGTGTCACAACTCCCATTGTTCTTAGGGACAAGCTATTATTGTTAAAGGGACCATTAAAATCCCTTCCTTCCAACCCCATTTTTCATCCCCCAGGCTGGCCCACCAACCATGTGTGTGCACATGTGTGCATGCATGTATGTATGGGCACATGCATGCCTTTACATGTGTGTAAGTGCATGTATGCATGTGTGTGTATGTGTACATGTGTCTGTGTATGCATGTGTGTCTCTGTATGTGGCTCCTCATGTGAATGAGCATGAGAGAGAAAGTGTGTGTGTGTGAGACCATCTGAATGTTGGAGGCTTGGCCCTCACATGACCATGTGTTACCCATATTCAGGATGGAGTGACGTCCTATCCCTGCTCTTGGTGCTGGCTATGCCCTGGTCCTTGGCTGAGGAGAACCCAATCCTCACATGCCGTGATGAGCTGTCCAATGCCCTAGAACTCCAGAAACACCTCTGCAACATGCTGTCAGACCTATGCAACAAGTACCAGGTATGAAAGAAATGTCCCCTCCTCCCAGGGACCCCCCTGTTCAGGCCATTCCCCCACTCCCCAGGGGAGCCCCCACTTAAATGGACTCCCTATTCTCCCTTGCCTTGCACCTCCCCTTGTTCTCTGCTTCTCACCCCGTGCAGGACTTGGGCCTTGGTTCCACACATACAAAAGGATATATCTGCATCCAGGACAGCCACATACTGACCCAGGCCACTGATCTGGTAAGGGGATGCCCAGAGTGGGCTGGGTTTGCCCAGAAGACTGTAGTGCAGAGGCGGGCAAAATATGGCCTGCAGGCTGCAGTCGGCCCGCCAGGCCATTTTATCTGGCCTGAAGGACCCCTAAAATTTGTAGTAAATTAATATTTATTTGCTCCTGGCTGCCTGTCAAAGATGACAGGAGCCAGGGGCAGTAGGACCCAGGGGGAGCCGGCACGACTGAGCAGCCCAGCTCTGCCCCACCCCCAGTAATTTCCCTGCCTTCCTGCCCCCGCACTGCCCCAGCACCACATGGCTCCCAGCTACATTGCCAGACAGTGGAGCAGGGGGCCACACCGGTACCCCAGGGTGTGTGTGTGTGTGTAGGGAGGGGTAGAGTGTGTGAGTGTGTAAGGTGAGTCCCACACACACACCCCACCATACACATGCACACACTTCCCCCCCTTCATTGTCATACATGCAGACCCCCACACTCACACCCCCTCACATGCCCTAGCCACCCTCACCCCCCACAAACCCCATACCCACCCACACCCTGCATACCCACCGCACATACCCACACAAACCTATACCCCCCCACAATATACAAGATTAAGGCTTCATTTTAAGCTATTGTGCAATCACCTCTATTTACACTACACAAACACATGTAAACCAGGACAAAAAATATTTTTTGAAATCAATTAATGATTGTTTTAGATGTTCACTTTTTAGAATATAATTTGGTATTTTTCTGGTTCTGAGATGGCAAAACCACTTGCTGAAAGGAGTACTTCTTGGGGCAAGGGGAGGGACTTCTGGTGGCAAGGGTCAGGAGTTAGGGGGCATGACTTCAGATCACAAGATGGTGACCAGGGGGCGTGGCACCTGTCAAGGGGTGGGGTACCCATGTGGCCCTTGATGGCTTGCCAAAACTCATGTAAGTGGCCTTCCACCTGAAATAATTGCCCGCCCCTGCTGTAGTGTTACAGACAAGGCAGGGGTAAGCCTGCAGTGGGCAGTAGAGTTGAGATTTGTGGCATATCCCTGGCCCCAGTTGGGGTTGTTAACATCAGGGATGGTATCTGGGGGCAGGAACATGAGTCTGCCACTGGAGCTAAAGGAGTTGGGGTCATAGCTGGTACTGGCTGGCTTTGCACATGGCATTGGACCCCAGGGTATTAGCCTGGCACAAGGGGGTCCACCCTGTACATCATCTTCTAGCTGCTCTAAGAGGTGACTTGGCTCTGGCCTCCTGCCCAAGCTGAAGCAGGATGAAGCATCCCACCTACAACTCTCCCAAGGAAACTCATTATCCCACCCCTGCTCTGCAAGCTCCTACTCTCAACCCAGCTTCCTCCTGTTCCCCCTCCTCCAGCATGTGCAAACCACCCTGCTTCTGACACAGCTTGTGAGCACCTATACAAACCCCCACATTCTGGCACCAGGTGCTGAGACCTGTGGAGGGGAAAGAGGTCCAGCTCTGCTATATCCAGGTTTCACAGTAGGTCAGGGGTGTGAGCTGGGGGCTCCTGGGCAAACAGGCAGCACAGTTCACAATGGCCTATGTGCACAAGTACCAGGCCACTGCCTTTCAAGGTCCAGGTTGTGTGCTTAGCCACAGCTCTTCAGGAGCCAGGTGCTTGGGGCTTGTGGTCAGACCCTTGGCAGTCCCTTGCCTCAATTCTTGCTGCTGGAGGGAAGGCTCTAGTTACTTCCAGGGCAGAAGTCCCAGTGATGCCCCCTGGACAGCGCCTGGTGGACTGCACTGGCAGGTGCCCCTGGGCCACAAGGGCAGGAGAACCACAATATTGTATATGTGGGGGGAAGGTAATGCACTGCCCTTCCACTAGGTGGGTGCACAGTCTGTTGCTTTAGCATGGGATAATCCCCTCTGTCATTGATAGGGTTGTAAATTGAGGCAGGGAGCAGGGCTGGGAATGAGACCCTGGAGTCATCCCTGTATACCCCAGAGCAGGGGTTGGCAACATTTTTTGGCCAGAGTGCTGAAAAAACCACAATGTCTTCCTTGGAAGGTGCTGGAGTGCTGGCATGCCAGAAAAACAAAATGAGGGTGGTGCAGGGGGAGGGTGTATATGGCAGGACGCACTGCATATTAGTATATTTAATAATCATAAATGTTGCCTTTGTTGTGTATTCCTTTTTTGTTGAGCATATTGCAATGAGAGAGAGAGAGAGAAAAGAGACAAATAAGAGGAGAGAGAGAGAGAGAGAGAAAGGAGAGCAGAGAAAGAACCGGACACACGCACACAGGGAACCACCTGCACAAACACAAAGGACCAGAACACACCCAGAACAGACAAAAGCAGACACACATCCAGAACCAGACACATGTGTGTGCACGCAGACACACAGAACCAGACAGAGGCAGACAAACACACAGAACCAGATGCGCGGGGGCACAGATCTGGGCTCCTGGGCCACTGAACAAAGTCCAACCCAACAATGCCCTGGTCCTGCCAGAGCCCCTGTGCTTCCCCGGGGAGCCAGCCCCCAGGCTGCAGCACAGCTGGCCAAGGCCCCGGCCCAGGGCCTGCCCATCAGCCCAACCAACCACCCAAACCGCACAGGTAAGCCCGCAAAAGGTGCAGTGCTCCTGGCAAGAGGCAGTGCCAGCCTCATCCCGGTGGAGGGGCTGGGCCAGGCCTGGGCTCGGAGCAGGTGGGAGTCAGGCAGGCTCAGCTGCAAGCCCTGCTGCAAGCAGCCTGGGCTCTGTGGTTGGCAGCAGCTATCAGAGCCTGGGCTGGCTGCAGCTGGGAGGCTGCAAACAGCTGCTCCAGGCTCTGGCATCAGCTCCATACTTTTGGGTGCATGCATGCCTCGGAGCAGATGGTGGGGATAGGGCCTGAGGCAGCACAGCCCTCCTGCTGTCTGCTCCAAGGTGCATGTGCTGTTGCCGCCAGCATGGAGCTGATGCCAGGGCTGTGGACCCTGGCGCAGCTGTTTGCAGCCTGCCTGCTGCCTGCTGCAGCTGCCCAGACCCTGGCTGGCTACAAACAGCTACGCCGGACTCCAAAGCCCAGTCATCAGCTCTGTGCTGGCAGTGGGGGAGAAGCCAGGGTTGCGCTGCCTCAGGCTGCTTCCCCACCATCCACTCTGAGGTGTGCGTGCACCCGCCAGTATGGAGCTAATGCCGGAGCAGATGTTTGCAGCCTTCTGGCTGCAACTGGCCCAGGCTCTGGGTAGCTGCTGCCAACCATGGAGCCTGTTCTCCTTGCAGCAGGGCTTGCAACTGCTCAGCTGCCCGCTGAGAGCAGAGCGGGCTTCGTGGCTGGCAGCAGCTGCCTAGAAGCCAGGGTGGCTGTAGTGTGCCGAGAAAAATGGCCTCGCATGCTGTGCTTGGCACATGTGCCGGGGGTTGCTGATCCCTGCCCCAGAGCAACAGTCCCCATTATGCCACCCAGAGTGCTCTGCTTCCCATATCCAACACATAATCAGGGCTTGATCCCTTGGGTACAACAAAGAAGGAACAAAGAACTGGGCTGCCCCTTTGGTCCTCCTGGGAGCCCCACAGATGCAGCTGGAAACATGGAGTGCTGACTTCTCTCTTCCCTCAACACAGGACACCATTGACACCAGGCTGTGCCAGTTCAACACCTGCATTCAGCATCTCATCAACACACTGCGGGGTACAAAGTTGTCAGAAAATGTCTCTTACCTAATGCTCACCTGCCAGATCCACCTCTCCTCACTGAGGAACACCATCAGCAAGATGAAGGTACAGTAGGCCTGTGCCCCTTCCTGGGACAAAGCTGAATCCTGCAGCTAAACTGTGGGAGAAACCCCTGCTGCCTTTGGGGCCAGAAGATGGGGGTGGTGGTGGGGTTTCTTTGCATGTGGTTTATTCCTTGTGCTGTTGGACCCCTGTCTTGCCATACTGGGTGGGACCCTGCAGCAAGAAAGTGTAGTTGTGCCATAGAGAAGATACTCCAGGGGACATGGGTGCAATTCTGGGCTGTGTGTCAGCCTGATCACTGCAGATGCACCCTCATGCCTGGGCCCTGGCCTCAGCAGGCTGCTCCAAGGCAGCTAAATTGCAAGCCAGGTGATACACGCAACAGTCCCACCCTTGCCAGGTTTCATTAGAGCTTCCCTCAGCAAAACTCTGGCAAAAAAGAGCCCCAAACTTAACACCAAATGAAACCCCTATCTCTGCAGCTTCAGCACTGCCCCCCACCCTTCTCCATCCTGAAGCATTTAGCCCAGTAATGCTCAACCTTTTGGCCATGCAGACCAGGAGAGTGGCTCAGGGCCCCTTTGTGGGCTAGATTGGGCCCTGGGGCTCAGATTACCCACCTTCACGCACACTGGGATTGGGTCCCAAGGGCCCAGTGCCACCCCGTCTCACCCCACCCCCGCTCCCCCATGCTGCGATCAGTTCCTGGGGGCCCAGCACTTCCCCCTCCTGCCAGGATTGGGTCATAGGAGGAAGGCCTGGCACCACCCCCTCCTCATCCCTCACACTGGGATTGGACCCTGGGACCCCTGCCTGGCCCTGCCTGCTGGGATTGGACACTTGATCCAGCGCACAGAGCTTGGTACTTCCTATGTGTCTGGAGATTTGGCAACAGGAGGGCGGTGCTATTGCTCCTCTGCCACTAAATCTCCACACCCATGGAGAATCCTATGGGCCAGAAGTTGAACACACCCAGCTTACTCCCATCCTGAATAGTCCTCAGCTTTCTTGAAGAGCCCAGAGGTTGGATCCCTGCGAAGTAGTCAGCTGTTATCTTCCATGAGAACTAGGTGTCTGCATAACAGGAGATATTCGGCCTATGGTTTCCATGGCTGTTGATGGCCAGCAGAGTTTCAAGACTCCTGGGCTGCAGGATGGGCTCTCCAATGGAGTGTGCTCCAGTGGTTAAAACCATTTCTGCCCTGCCCTCACCTCCATTCCCCATTACCCTCCCCGTGCTTCTGTCTTTGTTCCCCTCTGTCTCTCCCAGCCCTTTCCCCCTGTCCACATAGATAGCAAAACCCCAAGGAAACTGTCTCCTCCCTGCTCTCAGAGCTAGTGTGTGGCACCAAGGCAGCAGCTTGCCCTGTGTGCCTGGTCTTGATCATTCAGTTGCTGGGTCCTAAGGATTTTCTACTGAGCCTGTGCAAATTGAGATTTTCCAGGGATTCATAACTTAGGCAGGTGTTCCTGAGGTGAGAGTAGCCAGTGCCTCTGGGCACCACTGAACCGCCCTCATGCCCTCCTGGAGAACATGGAAAGCTAACTTACCTGCTATCCCACTGCTGAAGCTTCCAGCACAGATCTGTGGCCACTGCTGCTCCTCAACATTAGGGCTTGCACCAGGGCACTGAGAGGCTGGGAACAAACCCACTCAGGGGGTGACAGGTGCCTGCAGCCCAGCTAGTTCCATGCTCAAGCAGCACCAAGAAGCCCTGGGACCTGTCAGGCACAGGGGTGCTGGGCAGTTGAAGCCAGGTACTGCACAGCTGGATTTTGTGTGGAGAGGTGTTTCATGCTCTGGCTGTCTTTGCTCTGCCCCCAGATGCAGCGGACCAGCTCCAGCACTGCCTGCAATGTGACCTGGTCCTTTAACAGCAAGTGGAGTGAGATCGCCAAGGGGCCTCAGCTCTTCCAGGAGCTGCTGGAGTACTTGAAACAGTTGCGGTTCCCCTGTAACTGAGGACAGGCGTGGTGCTGCTGTGCATATGCCTTTGGGTGTGTACATGCATTAATGTGTGTGAGTTGCAACAGATAGGGTATGTGTGTGCAAAAGGAGTGATGAGTGTATATGTGGAAAGTATGATGTATGCAAACTGACAGGGGTGGTGAATGGTTGGGGTGGGTGCAAGGGGGCAATGTGCGGGTGTGGACAGAGTGGGGCCGGGTCTAAGGGTTTGGCATGTTTCCCATAAGGCAGCACGTCAATACAGTGTGTTTGCATGTAGTGGTCCAGTATGTATGTATACAAGATGGGCAGGGTGACCCTGCAGGCAGCAATCTAACACATGGAGGTATGTTTGGTGTGGTGTGCACATGCGCACTGGAGTACTGTAGTTGGTCCCAGATTGAGATCATGAGTCAGATTTTCAAAAGCACCTAGGTGACATAGGAATGTAAATTTCACTGAGACTCAAGCTTCCTACTATCTTTAGAAGAAGGGGCCAGAGAAGCCTACATCACTCAGGCACTGTGGTGGGGTAGAGTATGGTGCTTTCCCATGGATCTCAAGTGTATTTAGCAACTACTTCCTGTCTTTACAGGGGGAGGACATTGATAACACCCTTATCCTCCTGCTTCGCTAGTGGGGAGTTTGGGTGTTTTTGATGCTTTAGGCATTGTGCCTGGTAGTTGGGAGGCTTGTTTGTTAAGTGTCTAAGAATAGGATAGACCAGGGCATCAAACCTGTGGCCCATGAGCCAGATCCAGCCTGTGAAACCATTCCATCCACCCCCTTGATAATCCAGCAGACTATCAGAAGCTGGGGGCAGGGCTAATAGGGTATGATCTGCTGCCATATTTGGGGCTCCACTGGATATGACCATAAGTGGCAGGAGGATGAGCAAGGGCTATGCACCACTGCCTGTCCCCTGCTGTTGGCCTCGGTCTCATGCTGTCACCTGAATACAGACCTGTGCCATGACCTGAACAGACCTTTGGTAGCTGCTGCTGCTGTCTCCATGGAGTCACCCCAAAAGGAGCCCCATGGTCTGGATCCAGCCCAGGGCCCAGGGGGTTCAACACCCCTGGGACTGACGAACAGTCAACTAGGATGGTTTAGGCAGAAATGATTACGGTTTGAGCAGGAGGTTGGACTAGATGACCTCATGAGATCCCTTCCAGGCCTACTTTCCTATGATTCTATGAAGTTTTCCCCAGTGCTCCAAACCTAACAGGATACCAAGTGCCTGGCTGAGGAGGACAAGGGGTAGAGGGAGAAACTGACCTGGAATAAGAGGTGTCCCACCTTTGACCTGTGCTGTATGACCATGTATTTATGATGCTACAAATATATATATATATATATATATATATATTAGATTGATATAAATATATCTATTGCTTCTTTCACCTTCCACCTCTGTAATGCCCAAAGGCCCCACTGGGGAGCACTGCTGGCAGTTGTATTTTTAAATAAAACCCCTCTTATTTCTAATCCCCTGACACTTGCATGTTTTATTCCTTCAGCTCATTTACATCCAACACTCCCATTGATTGGAGCATATTATATATTGCAGTGGAACATATTTAGCAGATTAATAGACCAATCAAAACCCATCTTGCAAATTAAATGAAGTTTCCTACTGCCAGATTAGGTAGCCCAGTGTGTGGAGATACTTGTGCTTGGGTTGAACCACTTGGAAGGTGGGTGAGGGTGAAAGGAGAGGAAGAAATGGAGGCATGGGCCATCCCCTTGTATATGGTGCTAATGCTGGGTTTGGAGGCGAGGGGGTGGCACAGAAGCAGAGTCAGTGAGGGGAAGAGGAGGCATCTGGTGGTGCTGTGGGGTCATTCATTTACATACTGGATAATTACCCTCTTGCAGTGCTACCCGTCCCTGTGCCTCTACAGCTCCACCTGGGGGTAACAGAATAATTACCCCTGGCAGTGTTATTTACCCCTGCACCACTGCATTTCCCACGCAAGGGGGTAACTAGATCAGTGGAATTATCCCCAGCCTCCATTCTAGGAAGCATTCCCCAGGTACAGCTCCTCTATATGTTACTCCTTGGAAAAAAGGTCACACGAGCCCAGGAAGCTTATCGATTCAAATTTATTCATTGGTGGCTGGTCTAGGAGTAGCGGGGGGGAAAGGGAAAAACAAGAGTTGAAGGCTGGTGTTGGGGAATACAGCTGGGGGGTAGGGTGGTGGATCCTGATCTGTGTGTATTTTGGTAGGCCTGAGCTGAAAAATGCTGGTTGAGCAGAGAGTGAAACAAGGCGTGTGCATGGGGGAGAATCTAGGGTCTCAGGAGCAGGAAGGCAGGGGCAGGGAACAAAAAGAGCATAGAACTGGCAGATCAATAGTGACAAGTCACAATTTTTACTCTTTGTTCATGGCACTTGGCTAAGCAAATGTGTCACCCCATAATGCAGCTGGGGAAATTGAGCATGCAAAGGCACAATGACTTGCCCAGATATATAACAGACCTGGGAACAGAACCCAGGCACTCTGAGTCCCAGCCCAGTACTCTCTCCACTAGGTCAAACTCCCTCCCAGATATCTGAGTAGGTAAATAGATGGATGCTATGAACTGGAATAGATGGAGAGTTATGAGGAAGGAGGGAGGGATAGACAGACAAACAGATACTCCTGCTGCCAGCCAGGTTCTACTTTGCACAAGCCACCATGTAGAGTGCCCATGCCCTGGTGCATGCCACATGGGTGCCCCAAGCATGATGGACAGGGAGGGCAGGCTCATGCACTGGGGTCATTCACCCGGCCCATGAAGATGGGGAACCCATGCTGGTCATTCCACACCAGGAACAGGAAGGGCTGCTGCACTTCAAAGAACAAGGCACTGCGGGCCACCGAGATAGCCATGGCAGCCGCGGCCTCCACCCCTGTCTCGCTGATCTCCAGCACGGCTCGGTGCTGTGCAGCTGACACCGCCAGCTCCTCATCCTCTGAGATGCCACACAGGTTGGCATCAAAGAAGAGGCCGTAGTCTGGAAAACAGGCCATAGAGAGAGTATTTGGAGAGGATCCCTCAGTACCCCTGATCACCTAAGCTGCACATGCCTCAGGATCAGCCAGGCAGGGATCAGTGCTTCCGGGGCAGGTTAGCCAGGTCAGTTGGGGTCATCTGGGGGAAGTTCTCTGAGGGCACCTGAGGTCGTAGGTCAGCTGTTCCCCCTCTAGGAAGTGATGTCACAACCCAGGATTGTCTGAATGGTGGCCTACCGGCCCTATGCAGCCTATGAGGGGTTAAATTATGGCTCCCAGGATCCTGCTCCCCCATTGCTCCAACTACAACAGTAGCTGCAGCCACTGCTGCAGTAGTGCAGGGAGCTAAGGTTGAGCCTGGGGCACAAAGTGCAATGCGGGTGGGAGGGTCTGTAGGGTGTGTAGCTCAAGGGGGCGGTGGCTCACCCTGATACAGCCTGTGAGGCACACAGCGTCTGGTGGTGTGCCTGTGGGACAGGCAGCCCCCAGCCATTTGGAAGTTGGACAGACCTGTCATAACTCAAACAGTGGTCTCCATGCATCCCTGAGGAGTGGAATGACCCTGTTTGCAGGGCCTGTCCTCTCTTCTGCAGATTTTCCCTCAAACCACCCCAACTATTCAGCAGCTCCTGGGCAGTGGCTGCATGACACCGATAGGAACATCCCATATGGGGCTGGCCACATAAGGGTGCCCTGCCACCCCTTTATGCTTTGGGAAGGGCAGTCTCCATCCAACCCTTTTTACCCATGCCCCAGTGATGATCACCCACCCCAGTGCTTACCTATCTCCCCTAGGATGGCCATAAGGTCCTGGGAAGAGTCTAGCTTGAATTTGGGCATGGCCAGTACAGTGGGCTTGAAGGGGATGCCCATGAGTTTGTTCATCACTGCTGAGAAGTGTTCTGGGTTCAGCTTCTCCTCCACATCAGTGAGCATCTGGTTGAAGTGCTGGGGGATGATGATCACCAGACTCATATTGTTTGACAGCTGCAGCCGGCCAAACTGAGGAAGGAACAGATGCCTCTGAGTACCTATCCTGTGCTAGGATCATGTGTCCCTTGATTGCGACCCTCCATGGCACAACTGAACCCAGATCTTCTACAGCCATGGATGCTTTGATTCCAGCATCTCCCCGCACTGTTCCTCATTTTCCCACATCTCCCTCCAAGCTACCAGTTCCTGCAAACTAGCATTGTACCATTGTCTGTAGTCTCAGAGAATAACAACTGCCTTCCCATGCACTGCCCCCAACCTGGGAACACAGTCTACACCACAGTCAGTGCTGTCCCCTTCAAAGCCTTCCTGCCCTTCCCTTTCTTGGCTCCGCATCCCACTCCCAGCCTGGGTAGCTCCTGCCCATGATGCTTTTCATTCAAATCATTTTTCTTTCAATGGAATAAATCCCTTTCAACTACATTTGTGGCAGAATTACCCTGCTCGTCTACCTGTGGACAGAATCTGGAAACCAACTGTTCTTCTGTATCAACACCCAAACCCCCTGGATTATTTAAACTGAAAAATATGATTTTTTTTTTTGTCTGAATTATTTTTTTAAACACTCCTCCTTCCTAGCATGCTTTTCTCAAATGTGATGTTTAAATCAATCTTTTTCTTAATAACAAAGACATATTTATTTCTAATAGAAAAATTATTTTCTTGTTATTGGGAAAAAAACATTTCCTGCTCTAAGACAGGAACTTTTAAAAACCAAAATCAATTTTTAAAATGAAAAATCTTTTTTTTTTCGTACTGAAAACAGATTTTCTAACTAAGTAAAACATAGCTGTTTTAACTTGGTGCTGATTTTTTTGAAAACAGAAAACATATTGGTTTCTCATTTATATCCACTCTTGCCAGTTCTCTCCTTCCACCTCAAAATGATTAGCATGGAACTATCAGAGAATTAAACCTTTCCTATGAAAGTTATGGGGTGTGTGCCAGGCTACTGGTATACTGGAAATGTGGGTCAGGAAGTGCTTGCAGCTAATCTAACATAAAGTTTTTATCTTGCTTCCCATCGTTGTTGCCTCTGGGCACTTTCTAGGAAAAATCAAACTGAAGAAACTCCTTGCCAGGCAAACAGCTGCCCATACACAGACACACAATGTGCACTCCCTCTTCCCTGCCCTGACTCGGCTTCTGTGAAACTCTGATTCATGCAACTGAGATGGGGCACAGATCTGGAACTCAGGGGCCATCATCGAACAACAGTGCTTCTGGGAAGCAGGAGAGATGGAAAACGTAAAGGTGAAGGATAAAATGAAGAAGGAGAGAAGAAAAGGAAGGAAGAGAAGGAAAGAGA
>NW_005842771.1:28288-33950 GCF_000455745.1 Alligator sinensis
TGAGACAAGAAGGCTGTGGCAGACAGTGCCCTGGTATTACCTTGGCCTGCAGGCTGGAATCAGTGAAGGAAGCTAGTGGGTACTTCTTGCTGGTCATCATGAGCACTTTGACAGAGCTCTTATCCTGGCGGTAGAAATTCTCCAGTTGGGTGTCCTTCACATTGAAGGTAGTCTTCCATTTAGCTGGAGGGTGAGAGTGAGGAGACACAGCTAGGGTGCATGGTTGGAAGGGCTGGAGAGGCATAGGGTAGAGCCAAGGGGTCTCATGAGAGATGTCTCAGAGGCTGGGGTAGCTCTAAGGGGTTCCTCAGGGGAAGGGGTCTCAAGATGTGATTTCTGCAAGCTCAGTGACCTCAGAGGACAGACCCTGAGGGCCCAGTTATTTGATGGGGCTGGTCACTAGGGGTGCTGGGTATGGGGGGGTGGGGATGTCCAAGGGGCACAGGCATCTCAAAGAGTTAGTTCCAGAGGATTCAGGTCTCTTACATGCGAGTCCCTGGGAGCGTGTGTATCTGGGGATGCAGGTATCTTGGGGGCATGTCCCATGTGGGGCAGGGGAGTGGCTCTCTATGGGAGGAAGCCCATGAGGCCATGCAGTGCCATGTCCTTACACTGCAAGTAGACGGCACTGAGCAATATCAGCTGGACATCAGTTGCCAGATCCTCCATCAGCTTCTTGATCTTGCCATTGGTCTTCTTGCTCACCCACTTGTTGATGCGCTGGAGGTCCAGGGTCTCATTGCCGCTGAGTGCCTGGGGCTGGTTGTCACTGAAGTGTTGTGAGTGGTTCAGAAAGGCCTTGTTTATGTGAAGGCCTGAAAGCCATGATCATGAAGATGAGGAGTTTGAAGTTCCTGAACCCACCCCCATTGCCAAGGCAATCCCACCTCCTTCCATGTGCCTATGTCATCTACCTGATACACTAAGACAAAGTTCCTCCTTGTATCTCTGTCTGCCCCTCTGCTGAGCAGAAGCAGATGTTCAGGACTCTGGTTTCCCACTGGGGGAGAAACCAATAGCATGGAATCTATATGTTTATGTTAGTGTAACTTGTTTATTCCTACTTTTTGCCCCAGTCCTGGAACATGACCACAAACAGCATGTGGGCTAACTCCCTCTTTCAGGGATTTTAGACCAAATCCAGGTCTCAGCCTGCTGCACTAAGGACTAGTCTAGTGGGAGAAATGACGGACGAGATCAAATGCTCTTGCTGCCTGCAACAGCACGTCCTAATGTGAACTGCAGCGTGAAACTAACAATGATGCAGTATGTTTTAAAGTTGGGATACTGATCACAGACCAAGCATTGGAAAGGTGTATCATCACAGTCCCATCTTGTGACTTTCATCAGACCAGCACCTTCCTCCACTACCTAAGTGCTGCTGTGGGGTTTTATTGGGACATGTTGCCACTTGTAACATGATCAGAAGTGTGCAGAGGGGAGTGCACAGCACCCCTGTCTCTTTGGTGACCAAAGTCTTTATCCCCAAACCCACAGTGACTCTGCCTACCCTGGCTTGTATAGCTGCTCACCTTTGCGATGGAATATCTGGGAGGCAGTCAGCAAGGCCTTGGATTTGATGAGCTGCTTCAGTGGTCCGTGGACACAGGTGAGATCCGGAGGGTAGGAAAGGAGACTGCTCAGCCTCTCCCTGGTATCACCCTGTGCCCCTGTTAGGGAAGGACAAGGAAACAGAGAGGAGAGAGGATCAGCAGGGGTAGGATGGACTAGGTTTGAGAACAGGTCAGTAGGATCCCGGTTGCACCTGTAGCAGAGCCAGCCTGAGACAACAGCTTGGCAGATAGGTAGTGGTAACCAGGAGTTGGGCTGGAGATTCATCTTACCAGGGTACCCCTGCCCAGCTAGGCACTCTCCCATCTTATCTGGGGCTGCACATCCCCATCACACCCTCCTGCCTCTGTGTCAGTAGGAACCCAGGAGGCATTGCTGTCCCAGGAGGTCTGCTGGCACCATGGTCAATGGAAATAGGATCCAGGTGTGCTGTTCTGCCAAACTGGTGGGCCCAGTCTTGACATGAGCCCACAGACATGGGAGAGGGTAAGTGAGGGGCCTAGATATGTGGTATTGGTGTGTGAGTGGGGAAGGAGGCAAGAAGTATCAGGGGGTGAGACTGGATGTGAGAAAACAGTGTTCAGTAGTAATGGTTGCATGTCAGAAATGGCTGTGTGTGTGTTTGTGACTGGCTGCAGTGACTGGATAAGCAGTTGTATGTGTTGTAGACAGAGGTGTTTGTGCTTGATGATTGTGAGGGAGTAACATGTGTGCCATGCTTGTCTGAGCATATTTGTGCATGATTGGAATGGCTCTGTATTTGTGCAGTGCCTGCATGTGCCTATGAAATAGCTATGTATGCATACATGTCAGGTGGCTGACACCTACATATATATAATGGTCAGATAGCTGTGACATGTGTAAAGATTGTGGATGTTTGTATTATGGTTGTGCGTGCATGGCTATTGTGTGTAGGGATTTGCATACATGCCTGTGACTATCATGTGCCTCTGCTGTGTACTGTAGCTGCATGAGTGATGGCTGTGTGTTCACGCATGTGTGCATAGTAGTTGTGCACATTCAACGGCTATGTATATGATGGTTGTATGTAGGATAAGTGTGTACTGTATGTTCATGCAGTGGTTTTGTGTGAGTAGGCAGCAGATGTATGTGCATGATAGATGTGCATGCTTATAAATAATGACTGTTTGTAGGGGACTGTGTAAAGATCTGTGCATGTAACAGCACTGTGTGTGTGTTTAGTGGCTGTGCATGCACTCACTGCCCTTACCCAGCAGGAGATGCGAGATGCCCAGCGCCAGATTGAGGGGTGAGAAAACCATGTTGGTACCCATGCCCTCCACTTGGCCTGCTGCCCTGTAGAACTTCAGTGCAAAGTCAGTCAGCGCCCTCGCCACCCGGGCTTTATCCTCCAATGAGACCGAACCGCAGGTGCTCCATGGGTCATCGGAAAGGGTGCACCGGGGAGGCGCAATGAGGGACACAATATGCGGGGAGATGGGGTCTGGTGCTGGCACTGGCATTGGCTCAGTGGTATTTGCTTCCACAGGTTCAGTGGTGATATTGGTGTCTGGCTCCACAGCACCCCAACCTCCCAGCAGGTGTTCCTCAGGACCCCCACCCAGCTTGCTTGTCCTGTTAGCCTCCTCTTCGTCTGCTGTTCTCACATCAGGGCTGAAGCCTATGGTCGTCTCTTCACTTGAGTTCACCTGTGTAGCTTCCTGTAAGAATTTCTGGTCCTCTGCTTCTCTCCCCCAAGCTGCTTTGTCCCATTCCTCCTGCTCAGGAACTTCCTTAGGCTGTGGCATGTTCTCCCGAATGGGCATGTCATCTTGTCTGATTTCGCCCAGAAGCTCAAAGCTGGGACCAGCATTCTCACCCTCCTTGTCTCCAGTGGTGTCCTCATTGTTAGCCGGCTAGGAGAAATCCGTAACAAGCATCAATTTTATTGGCTCTATGTCAGCTGTGTTCTTGGGGCTTGGACAAAAGGAGAACAAACCAACAGGTAAGTGGGATTTGGGGGTAATGGACTTGAGATTGGAAGACCTACAATTGTTTAGTCTGGAGAAGATAGGGGTGGGAGGGGGGTGCGGAGGGAAGATTTGACACGACTCTTCAAATAGACAAAGAGTTGTTATAACAATGATGGTGCTCAACCATTTTCTGTGCTCACAGGGGGCAGGGCAAGAGGTACTGGGCCAAAATTGCAACAGTACAGGTTTAGTGTAGATACTTTCCTGCTCTCAGGGTATATCAAGGCTGGAGAAGAGGCCTGAAGAGGGTCTAGAACCCCAGTGCTCCCTTACCAATCTACTGCTCTGGTTTCTGCTTCCTGCCCTATCTGCCACCAGGTTGCAGAAATGAAGTTCTTATTGCAGCTGAGACAAACATTTGGCTGGGCTGGCTTAGAGAAGTTGATTCTTGCTTTGAGCAGGGGGCTGGACTAGATGTGAATGTAAAATACATCCCATGCATATACAGTATACAAATGCAAGAAGTGTGGGGAACAAACAAGATGGGCTGTGGCCTGTGAAAAGAACTATGAACTGATTGGTATCATAGAGACTTGGTGGGACACCTCTTATGACTGGAACACAACACTGGGGACTATGCTATTTTTCAAAGACAGGTTTGGAAGTAAAGGTGATGACATTTCCTTATATATCAAAATACATACATTTGTTCCTTGGTTCAGGAGGAAGAAGGTAGGGGATAAGAGTGTATTTGGGTGAAGATAAATGGTGAAAGGTACAGTAGTGATACAATGGTGGGATTTATTATAAACCGTCATATGAGGAAAAAGTAGATAAGGCAACCTTCAAAAAGAGGATAAAATTATGAGATGGTATCAATGGGAAACTTCAGTTTTATGGACATCTGCTGGAAGAATAGTACAGCCAAACATAATATGTCAAGCATGTTTCTAATTTGTGTGGAAGACAACTTTCTGCTTTAGCAAGTTGAGGATACAGCTAAGATCATTTATCTTGGATCTTGTCCTGATCAGAAGGGAAGAACTGATGGAGGATGTGAAGGTGATGGAAAACTTGGAAGGAAGTGGTCATGATATGATAGAATTAATGAACCTAGATGGAGAAAGCATGAAGACAGCAGAACTAAGACATTGGATTTCAAAAAGGCAGATTCCAACCAACTCAGAGATAATAGGCATGGTGACATGGGAGGAGAGACTGAAAGATTAAGGGTGCACAGGAGGGCTAGAAAGCTTCTAAAGGGTACAGTATTGGAAGCCCAACAAGAAGCTAGTCCAACATGATAACAAGAGACCAATGTGGCTCCACAAGGAGTATCTAGGATGCCTCAAATACACAAGGAAGGCATACAGGTAATGGAACAATGGAAAAGTCATCAAGGAAACATACCAGGAAACAGCAAGATCTTGAAGCAACAAAATCAGGAAGGTAAAGGTAAAAAATGAGCTGCACCTGGCAAGGAAAGTTAACGACAATGATAAGAGGCTCTATAAGTACTAGCCAATTGTGCATCCAGAATGATTTGGGGGTGGGGTGCGGGCAGGGACAGAGGCCTGCGTCCGTCCCCCCTCCTCCCCTCACCTTCAGGGCCAGGCCTGCTTCCCTTTTCCTCCCCTCTGCTGCAGGGCCGGGCCTGCCCCCCCACCGCCCACTGCCATTTTGGGGCTGGGCCCCCACCCCCACCATTGTGGGGCTGGGCTTGGCACCCCCCCACCCCGCCCGCTGCCATTTTGGGGCCGGGCCAGGCTGGGCCCAGTGCGCCCCCCACCCCGCTCCCTGCTGCCGTTGTGGGGCCAGGCTGGGCCTGGTGTGCCCCCTTGCTTCCCCGCCTGTTGCTACTTTCGGCCCGGCGTGACACCCCACTCTCTCTGCCGCCATTTTGGGGCTGGGCCCGCTTTGCCCCCTGTCCGCCCGGCCTGCATCCACCTGTCTCCCTTTCTCATGAATGACGGGGGGGAAGGAGCGTAGACAGAGCACCACCATCCAGCACCCCATGCTGCTGCTGCATCCAGAGAGCATGAGGTGGGGGGCAAGGCCAGCCCCCCTGGCCTCGCCCCCTGCTCTGTCCGCTCCATCGGTGCTGCCTCCCGGGAGCAAGGCAGCGGGGGGGTGAGGCCAGCTGTGTTGGGCTCACC
>NW_005842771.1:33960-49981 GCF_000455745.1 Alligator sinensis
CCCCACCCCATCCATGCCACTATGGCCACCTCCACGGAGCAAGCAGGGTGGGACGAGGCCAGCAGAGCCTCACCCCTCCCATTCCATCTGCTCCACTGGCACTGCCTCCAGGGCTGGCCTCACCCCCATCCCTTGCTCTATCTCCTGTATCCCCACCATCATGGCGGTACTCTGCCATGCCACCGCCTCCTGTCCATCAGCCAATCAGCGGGTGAATAAAGCATTATGGACAGACAGACAGACTACGGCTTTTATAATATTAGAATATTGGCCAGAAAAGGAAGACCAAGGAACCGATGGGTCTACCATGAAATAGCTAGGCAAGCAAAGGGTAATTTTAAATGGTTCTATGTCAGAGTGCCAGAAGGTTTTGAGTGGAGCCTCACTGGTGTCTGTCCCGAGTCCAGTGATATTCAACATGTTTATTAATTATATGGATGCTGGAACAGAAAGCTTCTTGCACAAATGTGCAGATGACACAAAAATGGGGAAGAACTGTGAATATTCTGGAAGGACCTTGACAGTCTGGATATCTACAACTCGGGAACAGATACGAGGCCCTGGCAGCCCTGGAGGAGAAGGACGAAGGGGATGCCTCCAGCGGAGATGGTGCCGCTGCACGCACGACACAGATGGCGCAGAGAGTAAGCACTAGGAGGAAGAAACGCCGGGTCCTTGTCATCAGGGGTTCCATCCTAAGGGGAACGGAGGGCCCCATCTGCCGACCTGACCCCATGGCACGCGAGGTCTGCTACATGCCCGGGGCTCGGATCCAAGATATCACAGAGAGGATCCCGGCCTACATTTGACCCTCAGACCAGTACCCCATGGTCCTTATCCATGTGGGAACAAATGACACGGCCAGGGGCAACCCAGACCGCATCATGAAGGACTTCGAGGCCTTGGGGGCCAAGCTCAAAGAGACGGGAGTGCAGGTGGTATTCTCCTTTATTCTCCTGGTAAGTAGACGCGGACAGCGACATGAGGCCTGAATCGGCGAGGTTAACCGGTGGTTATGGAGCTGGTGTGGTCAGGTAGTCCTCGGGTTTCTGGACAATGACCCACACTTTCGCACAGGGGACATGCTTGGGAGCGATGGGCTACATCTCTCTCCTAAAGGCAAGTGTGTCTTTTCTTCCAGGTTGGCTGATCTCGTATGACGTGCTTTAAACTAGCTTCGCTGGGGGATGGGGCCACAGGAGGACAGGAGGACACCTCCCAACCAAGATGGGTGACAAGCACAAGGAGTAGCCAGGTAAGTGATGGGGGTCCAGATAGTCCTAAGAATCGGGGGGTGGTGCATGCACCAATACAAGGCCTTAAATGCCGCTACACTAATGCTCGTAGCATGGGAAATAAACAGGAGGAACTTGCCCTCCGGATAGCTGGTACAAAACCAGACATAGTAGGGCTCACAAAAACCTGGTGATATTCATCCCACAACTGGGCAGTAAACATTAGGGGCTACAGACTATACAGGCAGGATAGAAAAGGGAGGAAAGGTGGGGGTGTGGTGCTCTACATCAAAAGCAATACACATCCTCAACTAACAGGATGGGATCAGAGGAGGGGCAGGCTGAAGTACTCTAGGTCAGAATACAGGGGGGTCATGGGGAAAGGGACTTAACAGTGGGGGTCTACTACAGACCTCCCAACCAAGGGGAAGAGCTGGACCATGAATTCTCGGTCAAGCTTGCGGAGGCACTTAAGGCAAGGGATGCAGTCGTCATGGGTGATCTAAATTACCCAGACATCTGCTGGGAGGAGCAGTCAGCCAGGTTGGACCTCTCGCAAAAGTTCCTTGCTGAGATACAGGACCTCCACTTAACCCAGGAGGTGCACAGTCCTACCAGGGGGAATGCTCTGCTGGACCTGGTCCTGGCCACAGGCGACAACCTGGTGAGGGGACTCCAGGTTCTTGACCACATGGGCGACAGTGATCATCGCCTGCTGGAATTCACCATCCAGTGCAGGGTGTCAAGGGCCTGCAGTAAGGCAGTAGCCCTTGACTGCAAGAGGGCCAACTTCAATGAGTTGAGGAGATTGGTAGGAGAGGCACGGGGGTCCTGGAGAATTGGGGAACTGGGTGTCCAAGATGAGTGGTCATTCCTTAAGAAGATGATCCTCTGAGCCCTGTCAGTACTTAGTAATTAAAAGTGCCTCGACACAGCAGAATTCTTAGCACGATGCGAGTACTCGGTGCAAGGGATGCCTCGCTACGGCGGGAAAAGCCTTGGTGCAGTGATCAGCTCCCTCCAAAACTAGCAGCTGCACTGTTTGGATGCATGCTACCGATTGGCTCATTGTAAATTATTCATACCCGGCGGCTAGCAATTGGCTCACTAGCCGTATAAAAGCTTGGGTAGTTTCCACCCAAGTCGGAGAACTCCGCGTGCACGTTGGGAACGAGTTCCTCGTGTACCTTGGAGCAAAATTGGAGGCCTGATCAACCACCAACCACTCCCCGTCGACGACCGTCCCGACGTACCCCATTCCCTGCATGCTCGGAAACATCGGTGTGCCACCCGGTTTTCTCTTTTGTTTGTAACCTGTACGGAGCGTGCCTATACTGTGTGCATCCACACAAGTCCCTGTACGTCAGTTTGTAAGTAAACTTCTTTTCAATTCAACCAGTACGCGTTTGTGCCTAATTCCACTCCATCGCGGCCCCATTCCGGCTATACTCGGCACCCACAAGCCCAAGGGGTAACAGTCTCAATGAGAATCAAAGCGGGCAGGAGTGCTCAAAAGCCCCCCTGGCTCACCAAAGCATCCAGGAATGTCTCAAAGCTAAAAAGGAGGCGTACACCCAATGGAAGGGAGGGGCCATCATCAAGTATACCTCTATTGCTCGGGTTTGTAGGGGGGCTGTTAGGAAAGCTAAGGCAGATATGGAACTAGGGCTAGCATCAAGGATCAAGGACAACAAAAAGTCCTTTTCTAAATACATGGGGAGTACGAAGAAAGCACCGGGTAACGTGGGGCCCCTGCGGGATACGCTTGGCAATCTGGTGGTTGCACTAGAGGAAAAGGCAGACCTTTTTAATAATTTCTTTGCCTCCATTTTTTTGTTCAGGGACCAGGACTCCCTCACTGAGATTCAGGATGGACTCAGGAGAGATTCTGACAGGCCTAAGGTCAGGAAGGACTGAGTTAGGGAACTTCTGGAGGGGCTGGATGTGTTCCAATCAGCAGGTCCAGATGCTCTGCACCCCAGGGTGCTGAGGGAATTGGCAGAGGTTATCAAGGGGTCCCTGGCGTGGCTTTATGAGCACTCATGGTACTCTGGCCAGCTGCCAGATGACTGGAAGAGGGCCAGTGTGGTCCCCATTTTCAAAAAAGGGAGGAGGGAGAACCTGGGCAACTATAGGCCCGTTAGTTTTACTTTGATTCTGGGGAAGCTCTTTGAGAAAATTATCCAGGAGCACATCTGGGAAGGACCAGCGGGGGGATTATGCTCAGGGGCAACCAGCATGGTTTCATTAGGGGCAGGTCCTGTCAGACCAACCTGATTGCCTTCTACGATCAGGTCACAAAATCATTGGACACAGGTGTCGCGGTGGATGTAGTCTTTCTGGACTTTAGGAAGGCCTTCAACACTGTTTCCCACCCCATTCTCATTAAAAAGCTGGGTGACTGTAACATTGGTGCCTACACAGTCAGATGGGTTGCAAATTGGCTGAGGGGCCGCACCCAGAGAGTGGTGGTGGATGGGTCAGATTTGACCTGGAGGGATGTGGGCAGTGAAGTCCTCCAGAGCTCAGTCCTTGGGCCCGCACTGTTTAATCTCTTTATTAGCAACTTGGACGAGGGGGTAAAAAGCACCTTGTTCAAATTCACTGACAACACCAAGATCTGGGGCAAGGTGGGCATGCTAGAAGGAAGGGACAGGATACAGCTGGACCTGGACAGGTTACAGGGGTGGGCAAATGATAATAGGATGGGATTCAATACTGACAGGTACAAGGTACTGCACTTGGGCAGTAAGAACCAGCAGCATACCTATAGGCTGGGGAACTCCCTTCTTGAAAGCACAGTGGCAGAAAGAGATCTTGGAGTCATTATTGATTCCAAAATGAAGATGGGCTGCCAATGTGAGGACGCGGTCAGTAAGGCCAACCGCACCTTGTCATGCATCCACAGATGTAACACAAGCAGGGCCAAGGAGGTGATCCTCCCCCTCTATGCAACACTGGTCAGGCCACAGCTGGAGTACTGCATCCAGTTCTGGGTGCCGCACTTTAGGACAGATGAGGCCAGCATTGAGAGGGTCCAGAGGAGGGCCACTTGCATGATCCAGGGGCAGCAGGGCAGACCCTATGAGGAGAGGCTACGGGACCTGGACCTGTTCAGCCTTCACAAGAGAAGGCTGAGAGGGGACCTGGTGGCTGTCTACAAACTTACCAGGGGGGACCAGCGGGGAATGGGAGGCACCCTGTTCACCCGAGCATCTCCCAGAGTAACAAGGAATAATGGCCATAAGTTGTTTGAGAGTAGGTTCAGGCTGGACATTACAGGCCCTATTTCACAGTCAGGGCAGCTAGGATCTGGAACCAACTTCCAAGGGAAGTGGTGATGGCTCCTACCTTGGGGGTCTTTAAGACGAGGCTTGACAATTACCTAGCTGGGGCCATATGAGCCCAGTATTCTCTCCTGCCCAGGGCAGGGGGTCAGACTTGAAGATCTACTTAGGTCCCTTCTGACCCTACCAACTATGAATCTGTGAATCTAGGCAGGAGCCAAAAGGATGAATTTCAATGCTGACAAATGCAAGGTGCTATACCTCAGAAAGAATAATCAAAAATAAAAATACAAAATGGGTGACGACTAGCTGGATGACAGCACTACAGAGAAGGATCTAGGAGTCTTGGTGTATTACAGACTCAATATTAGTCTTCAGTGTTATGCAGTTGCACAAAATGCAAATGCATTTTTGGTTTGCATCAATAGGAGCATTAGGTGCAAGACATGTAGGATTGCAAACTCTGACTGAAGCTATTCCAGGAGATTTTTTTCCCTCAGCATGATGTAATGACATTAATAGGGGTGCACTGATAGAGATTTTTTTGGCCAATACCAATGGCTGATTTTTAACAAGCCATATTGGCCAATAGTGAGCCAATTGCTGATATGCAGCCAGGCAGCTTGGAGAGCAGGGTCTAGCTGGTAAGTCTGTTGTGAGGGAAGGGGCAAAGGGAGAGGGAAGGGGCATGGTGGGGGCTGCAGATTGAGACCCCAGCAGTGAGGGAGGGAGTGGGACTGGGGCAGGGGCAGGTGCTGCACAGCTGGGGTGGAGCACAGGACAGAGCTGTGAACAGATCATCCAGGGGGTGCGGTGGGGGGAGGTGGAGAGCCAGCTCCTGCTGCTGCACACACCTCAGGAGGGCATGGAGGGCATGTGCCCCCAGATCTGTGCACGAGACAAAGGTGGGCTGCTGCTGTGGGCTGGGGTGGCGCTGAGCTCTTCCTTGTGGAGGTCTGAGCCAGGTGGTGGTGGTGCTGGGAGGGGGGGCTGTAACCCAAAATTTGCTGTAGAGTGCTGGGAGGGGGGGCTGTAACCCAAAATTTGCTGTAGTCCCACCACACAGTGCTGCTGCCTGCTCCAAGTGCAGCCCCAGCCCAGCCTCCCTGCCAGGAAGAACGTGACACCACCCCAGCCCTGACCCACAGCAGCAGCATGTCCTTGTCCCACGTGCAGATCTGGGGGCACATGTCCCCCATGCCTCCCGGGGTGTGTGCAGCAGTGGGAGCAGCCTCCCCCCCCCCCCCACCCCACCATGCCTCCCAGGCGAGCCACTTGCGGCTCCATTCTGCACCCTGCTCTGGCTGTGCAATGCCTCCCCCTGCCCCAGCTGCAGCCCCACTCCCTCACTGCTGGGGTCTCAATCTTCCCCCTCCATGCCCCTTCCCTCATAACAGACTTTCCAGGCAGACGCTGCTTTCCACACTGCCAGGCTGTGCTCCTGGCTACCTGTGTAGTGTGCTGCAGCTGCGCATATGCACAGGGTATTTATCGAAGACGTTATGGGCCACATCAGCCGAAAAAAGTCAGTTGCCAATACTGTTAATTTTCCTTAACATCAGTGCCGATCCAATATGGGACTGATGTATCCGTGCACCTTTAGTCATTAATTGTACTGTTTAACCTGTTCACAATATCAATCTCCCAGATTGCTTTCAATAGTCACTGGGAGATCAACGCGATTCTGGTAGACTCCCGGCCAGTCCAGGAGGGTTAACAACCCTAAAGACATGGGAGCTAACAGTGCCTCTTTATTTAGCACTGGTTAGACCCCATCTAAAGTATTATGTGCAGTGTTGGGCTCCATATCATAAAAAGGGTGTGGAGAAGTTAGAGTGGGTCCTGAGAGGGCAGCAAAAATATTAATGGGCTTGGAAGTCAAGTCATACTAGGAGAGGTTGAAGAAAGCAGTAGTTTGAAGTAGTTTTCATATATCTGAAGGGCTGTCATAAAGAAGAGGGAGCACACCTTTTGCTGTTGCTGCAGAGAGCAGGACACAAACTGATGGCTTCAAGTTGCAGCAAGACAGGTTTAGACTGAATAACAGGAAAAAAAAACTTTTTCGCTGTTAGAACAGTGAGGCAGCAGAATAAACTGCCTAGGGAAGCTGTGGATTCTCCATCATTGGAGGAGTTGAAGAAGAAGCTGGATAAGCATTGCCAGGAATTATCTAGGACAGTGTTTCTCAACCTCAAGGCACCCCCCACCTAATTTTCCTGAATATAGCAGCACCCCAGGGAGCCAGTTGAGAATCTAAATTCAGAAAAGTTATGGAATGCTGCCTTGAGGCTGAAAAGGTTGGAAAACATTGATCTAGCTGGTGCCAGGAGGGTGGAGGGCAGGGGAAGAGCAGGACTTCACTCTGCTGTGCCCTGCTCTTTCCACCCCTCTCTAACCCTGGTTCATACTTGAGGGGGCAAGGGTGGCCTTTGAAGGCTACTCCATAGGGTTATGTTTGCCAGTGACCAAAGCCATCTGTCCTGGGAGCATGGGAGAAGCAGTGGGGCCAAGGTGGACTGAAAAACATGGCTCCGTCCATGCATCCATCCCTTTACATGCCCACAGCAGAGTGTGCTGCTCAGTGTGGGGACAGGTAGCGCAGGTGTGCTGGATGGTTGGGGAGGGCAGCAACAGCAGTTCTGAGAGGAGTAGCCAGGGACCCTGCTGGTCTGCAAGATGCTACAGTGGGTGCAGGGAGCTGGACGGTAGGAGGAGAGTGCTTTACTCCTCACACACAGGCTAGACACCACAGCACCCCTCAAAAGATCTCATGGCACTCCGGGGTGCTGCAGTACCCTGGTTGAGAATTAATAATCTAGGAGTAGCTATCCTTATGCTATACTATGGGTATTTTCCATGCTTTTGGGTTTTGCTGACTGCCAAATGGGGCAGAAATAAATTCTTTCTTCCTGCTTTTGCTATATGTGCCAGAGATTTTTTTCACCTTCCTCAGAAGTGTTGGGCATTGGTCGCAGGCAGGTGTGGGGATTTTGACTGGGGTGTGCCAGTGTTCGTCCTGGAATTAAAACCCAGAGGGGTTACCCCCTCCAGTCGGGGTCAGACCAATCACCACATTTAGGGCCAGGAATGAATTTTACTTCACAGTCAGATTGATATGGACTGTGAAGGTTTTGCCTTCCTCTGCAGCAGGTGGCATGGCCTTCTTTTTTCTTGGATATCTCAAGAGTATTTGAACATGTCTTGCAGTGGCAGGACGCTGACCTCCATTGTCTCCCTGCTTTACCTGTGGCAGATTATGGTGCTATGCTTTGTGGCTGTGTGATGGGGTTGACTGTGCAGTTTTAGTAATAGTGTAACCCAGGTACACCCAAGGGTGTGCCCTATTCTCAATTGGATGGGACGGGTAGGCAGGAGGGGGTACTGTGAGAGGGATGCCAAAATTTCGAGTGGATCCCTCTTTCCTCTATAGAGTTAGCCCAAGCCCAAAGTTCTTAACTATATACAATTTATTGAGTAATACATAAACATAAAACTAAATATCTTATACATATATTTACACAGTGAACATTAACTAATAACCAAGGTCAAACCCTAAATAACACTATTTACCCATCACAATAAAACAATTTCAGCAGCATCAACACAATACAACATCACAATACAACATTTCAATTGCAAAATATAAGGTGCAAACAGGAACACTCTTAATAACATCTATTCCTTTAATATAGTCCCTGACTCATGGCAAGAGATAGTCCTCCTTCCAATGGGGTCCCTTGGGGGGTGTCCAGGAAGCACCAGGGGCCCCTCCCCTTACAGCCTTGACTAGGTAGTGGGGCTGCTCACCCAGCCCCTTCTCTGGGGTTGCCTGCCCCAAATGTCTTTCCCCTGTGGGACCCTTGGGCCCAATGACTCACGCTCCCTCAGGTGGCGGTGGTCAGGGCACAGGTCGATGGGGTCTCCTCTGCTGGGGCGCCTCTCCAGGCCTCTTCCACGCTGCTGGGCTCCTCCCTACCCTGTGCCCCGCTCTGGGCTCCGAGGGCTCAGCTTCTCTCAGCTGCTGCACCACCGCTGCTGGCTTCTGGGTGCTGACCCTCATGCTGCAGCACTACTATTTCCCCATGCCCTGGCTTAGGTACCGAGGGCTCTCTTAGCACAGGCTGGGCCCTTCAGGCTCCGGCCATCTGGCCATCCTCACGCCGGATGCCTAACCCAAGCAGCCTCCGCTGCTCCCTGGCTCCCAAGGCTTGGGCCCGTGCACCATCTTGTGCACCATACGACCTGGCTGCTTGTCTGGAGATGGGGCCTGAGCCGCCTCGCTGCAGCCCCCAAGGCCCTTGCCCCATGCACTGCTCCATGCACCGTGTGGCCCACTGGCCCTGCTGGAGTTGCAGGCTCGAGCCACTCCTTGCGGCTCCCAAAGCCTGGGCTCCGTGCACCGAACCGCGCACCGTGATGGGCCTGAGCCGTCTCACACCACTCCCAGGGCCAGGTCTCCCCGCACCGTTCCCGTGCACCATCAACAGCCTGAGTGGTCTTGCACCACTCCCAAGGCTGCTTCTCCAGTGACGGCTTCAGGAGCCTTGGACCTATTGCCTGCTGGGGGAGAGCTCCCCCGCTTTTCCTGGCTCCACTCATCTTGAGTCCGTCGCTGCATCTGCCCAGTGTGCTGAGCACGCTGGGCTTTTAGTTACACGGGAGGCTCCGCCCCTGGAGTTTTCCAGACCAGCAAAGCGCAGTCTTCAATCAGGTCCAGGGGCTCCTTGCACCCCCCACCACCTCTGAGCAAGGGCGGGGTAAGCCCCTCCCAGCTGTTACCTTATTGGTGGAAATGTTCCACCAATCTGCAGTGTCCTTCTCCAAGCCAGGCTTGCCAGGCAAAAGCAGTGAGCCAGCCGCAATAGGTTAGACAAAGATTTGTATGGGGTGGTTGGGATAGGGATGATCCTACCTCAGGGTTTGGACTAGATGAGAAGCAGCTAACCTGCGGTATGTATGCACCTGCTATGTGTGGCACAGGGCACATCAGAGATGAGAAAGGGCAGGAAGCAGAAACCACAGAGCAGCAGATTGCAAAGGGGAAAGGAATAGGAGTGGCATTAAGGGAGGATGTGGGGCTCGTTTGTGGCATGGTTGCCAAAAAGATTGGACCCTGCTACAGTGGAAAAGCTCCAGAGGTCCTGTCGAGCTCTACTTTTCTATGATTTCCAGAGAGCTGACTCAAAGAGGTGGGTGTTGCTAACGCACACTGGACTGAGTGATACTTTTTACCCTCCCCCCCTTTTTTTTTGTTGCACAAAGGGCTTTTTCCTCAAGGCTGAAATTTCTGAGGCAGTGGTTAAAGGTTTAAAATCTGGATCTTCATTTTTAACACCCGGCATATATTCAGTTTCTGGTAACTGAAAACAGAAACATTCCAGGGTCTGAGTGAAAAGCTTCAGTGAAACCAAACAGTTTTTACCAAATGGCTGATTTTTTTTTTTATTTGGTTTTCACTTGATGGTAACAAACAAACTGATAAAACCCCAAACCAAGCCAACAAAACAAACAAATCCTCAACTGTGCAGTTGCCAAAGCTCAGCTATTTTCACTTTCAGATTTACACTGAATAAATACTTCTGATAACGTTCCTGTTTTCTGTAATGAAAACCTGAAAGACAGTCAGGCAGGAAACAGCCTTTTTATCAGGCAATTTTTTGTTTTGCTTGAGTACAGTTTTGAATTTCCATCACTTTAAACCCTAAAACTTTTGCAAAAAAATGGCAGTTTGTTTGCCAAATATAGAAGAAACTTCTCTTTTTATGAAACACCCCAGGGTTTTGTCAAAATTTTTGGTTCTAGCTTAGGCCATCTTTGTCTATCAGGTGGACAGTCAAATCTCCCCCAGGATGTGCTGGCTGAACCCCCCAGGTGGACAGCTCAGCCGAGACACATGCCTCCATGTCCATTATCCTCTGCTGTGCCATGTGAATCTGGCTGTATACTTTGGCAAATGGGGCACAGAGTCCAGTGTCTAGATATGCCATGAGCCACTGGGTCCCGCTCCCCACTGTCCCCCTTGCTGCCTCCCCAGAAATAGGATATGAAGGATGGGTACATCATTCCCCACTCACCTGAGGCATGTGGAGACTTCTGGTGGGCAGATTGCATGACTTCTAGGCTCAGCCCAACCCATTCACCCATAGTGACTAGTGTTAATCATGGAGGCCCCACTCCCCAGCTTAGTAGCACTTATCTCCAGCACTCAAAGGGTTAACATCACCCCATATCCCTCTCCAGAAGGAGAGGACACCCGCTCCCCACCCCCAACCGCTCCACTTGGAGGAATGGTGTGTAGGGTGTTAAATCTGCCCCTCTAGCACACAAGGGAGTTAGCAACATCCTCAAGTTTCCCTGGGATTGAAGACTTAAAATTCGCGCCCCCCAAGGAAGGAGAGGGGTCTCCAGGATCAGAAGAAAGGGGGTGCCCGGGGTGTGGACTCACAGCTGTGAAGTTGTCTGCCAAGGCGACAGCCAGCCACACTAGGATCAGCCAGTTCCTCATGGTGGGGGACCCTGCTGAAGCAACACTGAGGAGTCAGTCCCCATGACAGCACACTCCCAACACCTCCCCAGCACCATGCCTGGGCCAGACTGGGGGGTGGGGAGGGCAAACTCTTCCCAGAGTCCTATGCCTCTCCACCCGCCCCTATGTCCACTGCCTGGTCATCCCCGGTGTCCGTCTGTCCACTTACCCCTTGTGTCTGTCCACCCCCACTTCTCCCTGGCAACATTTATCTGCTCCTCTACTCCTTCTGGTCTGTTTGTTCATTCCCCCTCCCCCATGTCCATCTGTCTGTTCAGCTCTTGTGCCCACCTGCCCACTGATCTCCTGCATGGCCCGGTCTGTCCATGCTCTGTGCCTGTCTGCCTATCTGGATCTGTCCACCTGTCCAGTCTTTCTGTGCCCATCTGCCCTCTTTGTCTGGATCTGCTTGTCCCTTTCTGTGCCTGTTATGTCTGCCCCTGTGCCTTTTACCCACCGTGCTTGTCTCTGAGCCGTTCTGTGTTTGCCCCTCTCTCTCTGTCTGCGTATCTGTCTCCCCCTCTCTGTGCCTGACTCTAGCTCTGCCCGCCTCCTGCCCCGCCACCAGTTCTTTCGCAATCTTTCATCACATGTCCAGTGTAGATACTAGTTTCATCTGGCGGCCCCCCCTCCTCAGCCCAGTGGACAGGAAACCAGGCAGAGAGACTGAGTGAATTTGGTAGGACGGGCAGAAGAGGAAACAACAGACCCATAAAGAAGAGGGAGTGGGGACCCCTACTTAGCAAAAACCTGACCTACTCCTTGCCCTCCAGAGCTGCCCTTGTTGGGTACTGAAACCAAGTCCATGGCAGGGGATTTGGGAAGGCGGTGGGGGTGGGGGGTCAGATGGGTGACCCCCCATTGGCTGGCTCTGGCCCTGGCCTGTTAAAGATTAAGGATGATTGATCCCTGGTGTGACTTCCCGTAAATCAGGGGGGCGGGGGCTGCTGGCCTTGTGGGGCTCTAGAGGGACTTTCCAGTTCTGGAGAAATGCCAGGTAGGAAGTGGCCACAGCCTTATCCCCACAGTAACTGGGGAGGGTGCCTAATAGTTCAAGGGCCAGCTCTGCTGGGAGAGTCCCTCCCGATCATGCCAACACATTTTTTTTCTAATTGAACATTTTTCAGGTTTCAAGCCAAATCAATTCCAAATCTGTGAGTCAGTCAAGAACCATAAGTGGCCCTACTACCAGCAAACATCCTCCACCCCACCTGGGGCTTCAGATGTTTCCAAATCCTTTGGCAGGCATCCTATGTGCAGGCACAAGCCCAGAGGCTTGGGGGTTTGATTGCCCCCAGGTTAGCCATAAGGCCCCAGAAGCAAGCTAGGGAGGAGTCTCCCATTTCCATAAAGTGGGCATAAAGCCAAGATCTTTCCATTGGAAGTCTAAGTGGGAGGTTAACTATACATTACCTCTGTGGGTACTCCCCCATGCCAGGAGAGAGGTTTTCCCCGGGTGTGACTAGGAAAACTGCCTTGGTGGTCACAGTGTTTCCTCTGCCAGGTAAGTATGGTCATGTCAACACTCCACAACAATGCACAGGCATTTCAGTGCCCCAGCCAGGGCCCAATCCTGATTGCCATCACCCCAGCACTGATCAGGAGCTCCTTGAAGGTGACGGGTAAAGAAGAGATTAGGATCTGGCCCTGGTCTTCCACTACTGGGCTCCTTTGAGTGATGGGTAGGGGGTGCACGCAGGTGCACGTGCACCCCCTGAGCTTGGTGGTGCATCCCCTGCAAAAAGCGCCACCAACGCTGCCAGTGGTGCCTACAGGCAGTTGCTGCTCACCACCCCTGCTCCCCCTTGCTGTCAGCACCACCAGTGATGTCTGTGGGCAGTCCCTGACTGCTGCTGGCAGCATCTGTGGGTGGTCACTGACTGCCAGTCAGCAAATGCCACCCCCCACCCTCCCGGCTGACACTGCCACAGCTGCCTGCAGGAGCTCCCTGCTTGCCACCGCCACGCCCCGACTACCGCCTGCGGGTGGTCACTGTGCCCCCCCCAGCCTCTGGGGCCTTGCAGCGTTTATGCTTTGAGCAACAGTTTGCATGTGGGGCAGGGGGCTGAGATCTCCATAAGCATTTTGGATTCCACCCCATTCTCAGTGATAACAAGTGGGTGAGCGCCCTGGGTGCCGAAGAGAAGGAATGCCAACAGGTGCTGCCTGGGCAGGGCGAGGGACACAGCCGTGAGCAGCCTGTTTGGGGGGCTGCTGGGAAGGGGGGAGGGTGGTTCCTGCCACTGTGTGCACTCCTGGTCAAGCATGGTGTGTGTGTGTGCCCTCTGGATTTGGGTGCAGGGCGAGGGCAGGCTGCCACTGTGGGCTTTGCCCCAGGTGCCAAACTTCCTTGCCATAGCACTGGTGATAATTTCCCCAACCCTGTGCTCATCCCTTGGCAAGTCCCCACTCCTTGCTTCTCCAGGGAATCTGATTCAGTCATGCAAGGGTTATCTGGGCCTTGCTGCCAAAACAGGTATAAAAAAAGCCATAGACAATGAGCCAGGCCAGCTGGATTCTCTACATAGTGTCTTGAGGTACAGGCCTGGCACCAAACCAAACTGTTCTGCTCCTGTCCTGACTAAAAGCTGATAAACTGGGGCACGATTTTGAATCAGGCCTAGAGTCAGGAGTTGACAGGAACTACTGCAAAGAGAAAACAGAATGGGATCAGAATCTGATCCAGGACCTGGTCCGATCCCTAAGGGGACAATGAGCCCAAGTCTCCTTTCTCACCCACCTTGTTACATCAGCAAGCCCACTGATGTCATCAGCAAGCCCACTGATGTCATCAGCCTCCCTTGTAACTTACCCTGGTGGAGCGGGAGCCTGCTGGGCCCACTGGGTCATTGTGACTCTGGAGCTTGCAGGAAAGACATCTGGATGAGGCAATCTGAACAGCTTTCTAGAGAAGAGGCATGCAATGAAGGACAATGTCTTTGTAGTTATAGCCCATCCCTAGTGGATTAAAGTAGTAGAATGGTGCTTATACTAGGAGAGCCGTACTGATATAGAACACTACTCTACCACTGTAACTGTGTCCATGCTGTGGGTTGTACTGCTCTTTTTGGCCATAGACACATGAATGGGACCTGTGGGGTAAATCCCAGCTGCCCCAAGAAAAAACAGAAGTTGAGGACACATGACACAGTGACCTGAACCACAATAAATCTAATCTAAAAAAGGATAGTATACCTCAGATCCAATCCAAAGTATTTTCTTCACAGACTAATTGGTTTCTTTCAGGGAAAGTAGTTTGTTTCCAGTTGGCCATGGCTTATTTCTGTCTTGGGCCAACACAATTCATGTAGCTATGACCTCATCATCCTCTACCAGTTGGTACTGGTACAAAATCTGTGGCTAGAACAGGCCTTGTGAGAAGAAAAAATGATGCTACTATGACCTTTGTGGGAGACCTGATAAGCTGAGAATGTGCTTGAAATAGCTCATGAGCAGTTTAAATGAATGGTGTGCTGTGTAAGTGTGTGCTGCAGGTGCGGCATAATCATTCACAGTCCACATCAAATATACTCCAAGGGACCAGAGTTTGCAAACTTGGACCTCGCTACTCATTTGTGCAAGAGGTCTCCATTAGGGGTTGGATTAAAGCTGCTAAACAAACTTGCTAAGATCTGATGACTATCCTAAAGCTCTCCACTGTCACAGCCAAGTGCAATATGCATCTGAGGAGCTTGCCAAAAATCAGGGTCTTGTGGGTTGCTTCTATTTAGAAAAGAAATTGATGATAACTAAGGGTCTTTGTTGGAATTGTGTTTATTAACAAAGCTTGGGCAGGAAGTCATGCTTTCCTGATCACAAGTGGCATCAAGCACCAAGCTAGTATTTCATTAGTCACAGGTGTAAGCCTCTTTCCAGCCAGCACTATGCCCAAAAGCTCTAACTTTCTGTCAGGGTTGTGCCATCTCTCTCTGGCTGTCTTTTGACTTTCTTCTGTCTCTGTGTTTCTCTTTCTCTCTCTCTCTCTCTCTCTCTCTCTCACACACACACACATTCACATACACAAATAGCTGCACTCCAATGATCATGATCACAGATCTAGTTGTGATCATGATCTTCAAATACAGATCGGCAGATCTAGGATTCTGAAAAGCGGGGTGCAGATGGTATGGCACATCACCATCACTTGTAGCACAATGTACCTTTTCCTCCAGTTAAAGAGAACCTGGAAGGTTTACTAATATGCTAGGTGCCTGGTACTATATTATCGAGTTCAAGATCAAAGCTAAAACAATATACCTTCACTGGAACGTGCGCTCATTTGCTAGATAATATATTGAACTAAAAAAAACAACTAGGCAACAAAAAAAGAGTCAAATGATCATGTCATCAATCCTGTTGCCATTTTTGTTAAATGTACGTCTCTTGTTCAGATTCATAAAACAAAATCTAATTTTCTGGAGTGCCTTGACAGTGCTTCCAATACTTCACGGCAAGTCATTCTACACTCCAGTTAATAGCACCACACATGGATGAAGGTTTTGAGCTAGAGCTGAGAACAGTCTGCAGGCCTGCGAAATAGGAGAGAGAGTGATTACCAAGAGTGGCTGGCCCTGCTATGTGTTCAAATGAAAGCTGGACAGCAACCGCTATCCAGTTCTTACATGCTTTCAAGCTTTAACTTGACAGCTGGTTGGCTCTTTTTATAGCTAGATTGTCATTTTAATCCCGTGATGATTACTTTGCAGGTGTGGCCAGGCTAAATTTACTGTGCGATTCACCTGTTAATTGTGTAATACATGTGTAGAGTGTAGTAGGGGCCATGATTTAACAGGCAACAGGAGAAAGGACAGTTTCAACAGTGCAACATCAAGACCATTAAAAAGGAGAAGAGGCTGGTCAGCACCTGTGGAGCAGAGAGATCGCTGGGAATCAGGGAGGTGATAAGGAGCTACAGGGGCATGGGTGACTGGTTCCACCTTAGTCAGGGCCCCCCCCTGCGACCAGTCTGGACA
>NW_005842771.1:49991-50589 GCF_000455745.1 Alligator sinensis
GGGGGGGGGGGATCCCCCCATGGCCAATCCTGCCGCCCAGGGTGGGGGGTCCCCTCTTGCTGCTGATCCTGTGACGGCTGATTGCTGTGGCCAATCGCTGCAGCTGCTTCTGGGGGTGGTGGCAGCAATTGGCCAGTGCTTGCGGCGGGGGCACCTGCACTCCCGCCTGCCCATCACCTAAGCGGTGAGCGTGGCCAGCGCTCTCAGGGGGTGAACGTGCACCCCCGTGCAACCCCTACGTGTCACCACTGTACAGGGGTGGGCAAAATGCAGCCCGCTGGCTGGACGCAGCCCATGGGGCCCCTACAAAATTTAGAAAAATTAATATTTATCTGCTCTGGCTGCCTGTCATGCAACCCTTGACGGCGGCCCCCCGCCCAAAATAATTGCCTGCCTCGGAGCTATGAATAGAGGAAAGGGCTGCTACCAAACTTGGATCAACAGACTTTAAAAACGGATTCTCTGTGAAGGGAGAAGGTGCGGGGCCTCCCCCTGGTAGGAGGGCGCAACTGGGGGCAGGAGGGCACGCCCTGGGGCCAGGGCCGGGGGGTCGCGGCTGCCGCTGGCGTTTACAACCGGGGCCCGGGGCCGGACGGCG
>NW_005842771.1:51100-75115 GCF_000455745.1 Alligator sinensis
GGCGCGTCCTCCCCCGCGGCTCTGCTCCGGGCTTTCGGGCGCAGGCCCGTTCCTCGCGCAGCTGGCCGAGGCCGCCGGCAATGCGCCTCCCTCAGCCGGGGAGGCTGCTGGGTGCCCACGAAATCCCTTGGGACAGCAAGAGCGAGAAGGGAGTGCAGGGAGCGAAGGTCGCGGGGTGGTAACAAGGGCTGGGGAGCAGCGGCCAGCGCCCACTGCCCCTTGAACGTCTCCGAGGTGAAACTGCCCCAGGCTCAGGCGCAGGAAGTGAGGCTGTCAAGACACAGATACGAGCCCTGTGCAGGAGGGGCCTGGGCTTGAGGGGTGGGACTGGTTGAGACCTGATGGGCCCACCCGGCCCCGCAGCCTCCCTGTAATTGGGAGATTATGGGACAAGGTAGGGCTGCACATGCTGCATGGATGTGGGGTGGGAGGTCTAAGGCAGCACTGGACAGGCGCAGGTGGGAGGCTTCTGCAGGCAGTGGGCCACGGTCCCTGATTGGTCTGTGTTTGCTGTGGCAGGAGCTGGATGAGATGAAGAGATCGGGGTCCCGCTGCCTGCAGGACATTGAGGTGGATGACACCAACGTGCTCTTGTGGAAGGGGCTCCTGGTGCCGGTGAGCATGGGGGGGGTCTGAACAAGGGGAGGATTGCTCTTGGGGGTCTTGGCTAGTGTCAACACGGAGGAGTTCCTTGGAGTCTAATGCCTCAAGGGCCCCTTAGGGCTGGATGGCACTCTGTAACTCCCCTCCCCACTTTCCTGACCCGCATCCAGGACAGCCCTCCCTACAACAAAGGCGCGTTTCGGATCGAGATCAGCTTCCCCCCTGAATATCCCTTCAAGCCTCCCAAGATCACCTTCAAGACCAAGATCTACCATCCCAACGTGGATGAGAAGGGCCAGGTCTGCCTGCCCATCATCAGCGCTGAGAACTGGAAGCCCGCCACCAAGACAGACCAAGGTACATGCTCTCCCCTGGCCCCTGCTCACTCTAGCCTTCCTGGAGCTTGACAGGAGTCAAGGGGGCGTGCGAGGCCTGCAAGCATTCATTTGTTGTTTAGTGCCTGGAAGCAGGTACAGTGGGGCGGTGGATGAGGTACCACACTTGGGGTGGGCGGGGTGGTTTGGGGCAGTAGCATAATGAGGGGTGGGTGAGTGTGGCACTAACCAGAGGTCCCAGAATCGCTTCTCACCCCCATGGAGTCCAGGTCCCAACAGGAAGAGCAGCCTTACAGCATGTTCTTGCAGCAGCAGCCAGGTGCATGGTCCCCCTGCCCACAGGGTTTGTCCAGGGCACCAACCCTGTTTACTGCACTTCTGGTTTGGGGCACGTTCCCCTGCCCCCTCACACTGCATTGACCACCCTGGTGCTTTTGGCAGTGATCCAGGCCCTGATCTCTCTGGTGAACAAGCCTGAACCAGACCACCCACTGCGTGCTGACCTGGCCGACGAGTTCACCCAGGACCCCAAGCGCTTCATGCGCAACGCTGAGGACCACACTCGCAAGTTCAGTGAGAAGAGACCAGGCGAATGACACCCCCTCTCTACTGCCTCCCGCCAACCTGCTCTGCTCCCTCCTGCCTGTGCCTACTCCCTCTTGGGCAGGGGCAGGACACCTCCACATATGCACTGAGACAGGTGGCAGGATGCATTCTCTGGAGCTTTGCAGCATGTCCCTTGCCCTTGACTGGAGGGAGGGGCTGCCCATGCCTTGACTTCACTGCAGACCCTATGCCTGGAGAGGAGCCAGGGCCCTACCCCATGGTGTCCCTCTCCCTGCACCAGTTGACTGTCTATCCCCTCTTTGCTGAGGACTCCTCTCTTCTTCCCCAGCTCTGATGGGGACACTGGGGCCTCTCTTCTGGCACCAGAACTTTAAGCCACGAATCCTCTTTTCCATGTTGATTGTTTAGGGTTTATATGTGTGGGGCTTTGTGTTTGTCTGTCTGTCTGCTTGGCACTTTAAGATCTGAGCTGCAGAAATCTGGGGGTGGTGGAGCAGGCAGTTTTCATGGTTCAGACTGGCCTAATAATTGAGAGCCGACAAGACAGGAAGAAAGGAGAACCTGGAGGGACCCACAGCAGGAAGTGACCTCAGGGAGACCTGGGCACCGGGCACGGAGGAAGGTGGTATGAAGAGGCTGAGGTCAGGCCAGCTGTGCCCACTCTGACAGGGAGAGCAGTGCTGGGCTGGGGAGTTTGGTGAAAGACCTCCATCTTTTTTTAAACTCTCCTTTTCCTGTATGGGGTGGGTTTTTCTCATTGTGAGCACATGTTAAGTAGCTGTTTATTTTTGCCAATAAAAGCAGACCATGATCTCCGAGCTCCACCTGTGTCACGCCAATGTGGCTCCTCTCTTGGCTGGGGTCTGGGGTGGGTTCAAACCAGAGGGTGTTGGGAGTCCCACCTGCTGCATCGGAGATGATGTCAGAGCAGAAGCTCCCAGGGTTGGACCATTCCCAACCCCTATGCCAGCCTCTGCCCTCAGTCCTGGCTTCAGGCTGGTAGTGCAGGAGTGAAGGACTTTGATACCAGTGGGCAGCTACAGCCTCTTGCTTTTGAGGTTGGCTTTTGGAGATGCTCCTGTTCTTCTGTACCAAACAGAACTGAGGCTCAGGTCACAAAAGCATTGGATGCAGGTGTTGCTGTGGATGTAGTCTTTCTGGACTTCAGCAAGGCCTTTGACACTGTCTCCCACCCCATCCTCATTAAAAAACTAGGCGACTGTGGCATCGATGCCTACACAGTCAGATGGATTGCAAATTGGCTGAAGGGTCGTACTCAGAGGGTGGTGGTGGACGGGTCATATTCGACCTGGGGGGAAGTGGGCAGTGGAGTCCCCCAGGGCTCGGTCTTTGGGCCCGCACTGTTCAATTTCTTTATCAGCAATTTGGACGATGGGGTGAAAAGCAACCTGTTCAAATTTGCTGATGATACCAAAATTTGGGGTGAGGTGGGCACGTTAGTAGGGAGGGAAAGACTGCAGCAAGACCTGGATAGCTTGCAGGGGTGGGCTAACAAAAACAGGATGCATTTCAATACGGACAAGTGCAGGGTGCTGCACTTGGGCATTAGTAACCATCAGCACACTTATAAGATGGGAAACTCCCTTCTTGAGAGCACAGAGGCAGAAAGGGATCTTGGAGTCATTATTGACTCCAAGATGAACATGGGCTGACAATGCGAGGTCACAGTCGGCAGGGCCAACCGGACCCTATCATGCATCCACAGGTGCATCTCAAGTAGGGCCAAGGAGGTGATCCTCCCCCTCTACGCAACACTGGTCAGGCCACAGCTGGAGTACTGTGTCCAGTTCTGGGCATCCCACTTCAAGAGGGATGTGGACAACATCGAGAGGGTCCAGAGGACGGCCACCCCAATGATCCGGGGACAGCAGGGCAGACCCTACAATGAGAGGCTACGGGACCTGAACCTGTTCAGCCTTCACAAGAAAAGGCTGAGGGGGGGACCTGGTGACCGTCTATAAACTCACTAGGGGGGACCAGAAGGGGTTGGGAGAGACCTTGTTTCCCCTAGTGCCCCCCGGGATAACAAGGAATAACGGCCACAAGTTGTTGGAGAGTAGGTTTAGATTAGACATCCGTAGGAACTACTTCACAGTTAGGGCAGCTAGAATCTGGAACCAACTTCCAAGGGAAGTGGTGCTGGCTCCTACCCTGGGGGTCTTTAAGAAGAGGCTTGATGCCTACCTGGCTGGGATCATTTGAGCCCAGTTTTCCTCCTGCCCAGGCAGGGGGTTGGACTTGACCTTGGTTGATGATCTACAAAGTCCCTTCTGACCTTCTATGATTCTATGAGGCTGTGTCAGCAGGGGGCAGCACCAGCCCTTCTCACTTCCCCTCCCACCCTCCTTGCAGCCCTAGGCACTGGTAGGGAGGAGGCCCAGGATCTTTTACAGGCTGGCTTGGAGACAGGGAACAGCATGACAGGGCACTAATGCAGTCCTTAAACTTCAGCACAGATGTGCCTTTCTGTAGGAGGCACCCTGCTCTTGTACTGCCTGGATGGTCATGCCCATCTGACTGCAGGGAAGGAATGTGGCTGCAGGATGTGTAGGCAGAGCCTTCCATATGCCTCTGATCAACTGACCCCAAGAACTGCACAGCAGCTACTTGAGCTCAGAGTAGACCTGCTTTAATGGCTTGAACACATGCACATGCTAGCTGTGGTTATGCACCTGCTGTGGACATAGCAAACAGATGCCTGGAGAGGACTCCCAGGGGAGGAGATGCATGAGGTGGTGCTGAGGGGGAGCACATGTCTTTCTGGCCAAGGGGAGGGTGACATCTGTAGGGCACAGGGTGTTCGGCTTCTGGGGCAGGAGGACAGCTTAGCGTGGTCCCTGCCAGCTGCTACCATCCCAGCTGCTTTGGGGCACCCATGAGAAACGTGCTGTGCCTGCCACCGGCTACTTTCTTGGCAGGCAGGGGCAGTCCAAATGATCTGCCAGTCTAGAGGGGACTGCACGGCATCTGCAGGTCTTCTCCACCTCTGTAACGGACTGTCTTGGTATCTAGCAACTCCATCCCTCACATTGAAAGCAAAGCCAGGCTCATAAACATCTGGGACCCACAGTGATGCCCCCACTCCCATCACTGGACCAGGGCTGTAGAAGCAACAGCACTTGGTGGGGGGACTCTGGGTTCTAGCAGAACTGGGATGGCAGCAACACCCCGCTATCCCTGAGCCTCTCACCCAGTCTGCTCTGCATTAGCAGGAAGAGCCTCTCCACCTCCTGGGGCAGGAGGATGCTGCTGTAGGAGACCTAGCAGGACAAAGCCACAGCCCAGTAGCCCCTCAGGCTGCAGTTGTCCTTGGCAGATGGGGCAGAGGCTTTGTGTTTGGGAATGTGGGAACACCCTCCTCCCCCATGCCTGTGGGCAGTCTCTGCAGGTGCTGGGTCTCTCCCCTTCCCCAGTGTGGGCCCTGCCCTGCTTCACCGCTTCTTGGTCTTCACCAGCCCCTTGTTTACCAGGCTACGGTACAGCTCCTGGAGATAGGTGTAGACACACTTGGAGTCAGGCACACTCATGCGCACCATGTCATCTACCTCCAACAGCGGGGCACAGTCGGCATGCTTCCTGTGGGCAGAAAGGGCAGGCACTCATCTCCTTTTACCCCAGCCTGGCTTCTCTGCCTACTGGTGCCAGCCAACATGGATGGCTCACTCCACCCCCTGCTGTGGACCCGTGCCCAGGAGCCTGAACACCAGGGCCCAGGGCTGTGGCTTGGGGCATGCTCCTCTGAGCAGAAGGCAATGGGCAGGATGTCTGGGAGAAGGAGGGCTCAGCCAGGCCACTCAGTGCAGTCTGGAGGACACTTCCCAGGAGCTGCCTGGTGCTTTACCAGCTTTGCTGGTCGCCCCTGGATGCCCTGGTCTCACCATGGCATGGGCAGGTCTGGCCCTGGGGCTGGGTCCATGCTCTTGGGCTGGCTGGGAAGGAAGCAGCTGTGGCTCGTGGCTCTTGTGAGTTTGCCAGCTCATAGGGAGAGCAATCAAGCCACAAAAGGAACACCCTGCTAATCATCTAATCGGCTAATTAGTGCAGTTGCAGCAAGAGGGCCTTCTGGCAACAAAAGCTTTGCCAGGTGCATTGTGGGAGGGCATGTGCCCTCTGCCCTTGTAACTTCCCCTAGTAGGCAGGGCAGGCCCCCTACTGGGGAAGATTGGGCTGGGCAGTGCAGGCTCTGCCCCCTGTTGCCCCTGCCTCTGAGGGGCTCAGCTCTCGACTCAAATGTGGCTCATAGAGGACCTCCAGGTGGGCACTCACTCAGCGGTGGCAAAGGCCAAGGTGAAGTTTTCCCTGCGGTTCTCGGGCGTGAGGGCTGCGTAGTCAAAGGCATCAGGGAAGAACTTGTGCACCAGGGCACAGAAGGCCAAGCCGCTGCTCCAGCTGGAGGAAAAGTTCACGATGTCCACGTGCTGGGGTGGGCACGGGCATGGAGAAGGGAATGGAAGAAAGGGAAAAGTCGTCAGACTATGAGTTCTCATTGTACTACCCTCCTCACTCTGTTCACACCCCTACCCCTTGACATCACTCCTGCAGGCCCAGGAGAAGCCTAAGCCTGACCAGAACAGCTGGTGGTCTGTTCTCGGCTGGTACCCATGGCTCATGGCAGACACCATTTTGCCCTGGCGCCCATCCATAGCCAGAGGGGAGAGGGGGCAGCAGAGCAGCCGGCCAGGGGCTGTGTGGTGCCAGTGCCTGGTGGCCCAGTCTGTTGGGTTTCAGGCACTGTCCTCCTGCCTCTGCATACCTCCAGCACACCACCTGGGCCAGGGCTGGACAGTGGCTGTGGGGCAGGGGGTCATCAGGCTGTGCCATACTGGCTGGCATTATAGTGGTCATGCTCCTGCTGATGTGGGCACCGCATCCTGCCTCAGCCCGTTGGTTGCCTCTTGCTCCCCAGCCCCTTACCTCATAACCACGGGTCTTTGCGCGACACCATTCCAGCAGCATGTTCTTGATGGCATTGGTGCCCCCCGTCCGCTTGATATTTGGGGCAGGACCACTGGCTGCCCTGGAGGGGAGGGATGGGAAAAGAAATCCCCCTGACCTTCTAAAATGGTCCCAGAGCTGGCACAGGGACAGGGTTTTCTCCTGTACTTCTCCAGCCTAGAGAAGACCCTCCCTCCACCTCTGTCCCACCAAGGTCAAGTGGGACTAGAAGGGGCCTGGCCATGGAAGAGCCCACCCAGGAGCTGGAAGTGGTGCTGTATTATCCCATACCTGGGAGGGTACCCCTGCCAGATCCCACCCCCCGCCCAAGCCCTCCATGGAGTTATGCTGTTGTGAGGGGGGATCCCAAGTACTTTGTCCCAATGCCTTATGGCAGGGTGGCCTGCTGGCAAATCACTCCCCTATTCCACTCCCCATAGTCCTGGAGGGGCTGGAAGTGCTCCAAGGGTCACCAAGAGGTGCCGCACCCCCCAAACTTCTCCACGATGGCCTTGCGGGACTGAGTCCTGGGGCCCAGGCGGGGCCGGGTCAGTTCCCTCCGATCCAGTGCTGGCCGCTTCGGTTTCTCTTTGGGGGGTGCTGCTCCCTCAGGTGCGGTGCTCCGCTCCCTGGGCTGCTGCATTGCCTCACCAGGGCTGGGGAGAAAGGGAGGGCATGTCAGAGATGGGGACTGTGGAGCAAGAGCATCATGCTGGAGAAACCACCCGGTGCCCCGCACTCCAGCTGCATGCCTGACCCCAGCCTGGCATTAGGGGCAGCTGTGCAGCAATGGATACCAGCCCCATGCCCTGGCTGTGCACCAGCACCAGCCTATGGCCAAGGGGCACCATGCTGCTAGAAGAACCATGCCTGAACCTTGGCTCTGCACTGCTCCCCAGCCTGGCCAAGGGGTGCTGTGTGGCAGTGTTACCATCTTCTCACCCTGGCTGTCTGCCAGCTCCCAGCTCAGCACTAGCAGGGCTGCATAGAGACACCATCCTGAGCTGCATGCCATGTTGCTGTCCCAAAACTGCAACCTGGCACTTGGGACGCTGCCCATGCCCCAGCGGCAGACCCAGGCAGTGCAACAGCCCCAACTCCTCAGCCTGGCACTAAGGGCGCTGTGTCTTATGGGGACACTAAGTGTAGCCCCAGGCTGTATGCCAGCTCCAATACTGCAGCCTGGCACTAGGGTCGTTGTGCTGCACAGGGACCACCCCCATCCCAATAGGCAGGGCATGTACCAGCCCTTAGGTCCCAGCTGACATGGGATGATGGGTACACTCACCTGGCACTGCCCTCTTGGCCCTTGGAAGCACCTTCTAGAAGGAATTTAGAGAGTTAAAAACAGATCAAGACATCACCCACAATGGGATTAACCGGGAACCGGAGCTGGGGCTGGGGGGGAGGTGGGAGGCAGCTATGCTGGAAGTGACCCTGTGTCAGGGGGAGAGAGGGAAGGGGGGGGCTGTGTAGGCTGATTGCTCCCTTCCACGCACACTGGATGTCTTGTCCCTCCCTCACCCCTGTCCCCTATGCCCATTGCCCTTACCTGACTGTGAGCCCCCTGTGTCCTGGGCAAAGACAGTGCTGCCTGTGGGGCTGGCTGGGCCCTGATCAGGGGAGCTGGGTGCAAGCTCAGGCCAGTACTCCTCCTCTTCCCCCAGGTCTAGGGACACTGGCTCCTCTGAAGTGCTGGCAGTGCGCTCCTGGGGTGGGGGAAGGGTAAAGCCTTTATGGGACCATCCTCACCCCCACAGCTCGGGACTCCTAGGTCTGCTCAGCCATCCCCATCACCCCCAGTTGTTTCAGAGGTCCCCAAACTGTGGTATATGTACCTCTGTGGGTACACAAGACACCTCTGGGGGGAACATGAGAGAAATTGTCATGGCAGATTTAATTTTCAGTATAATAATAATTGACATTTAAGGCACTAAAATATAACACATATACCCGTAGCTAGTTAATCTGGAACGGGGTATGCAATAAGAAAAAGTTTGGGAACCTCTGCTCTAGGAGGGTTCCTGACTTTCCTGGTGGGGAGATTTACTCCAACACCCTAGCACCACAAGTGGGGCAGCCTCCCTGCCCCCTGCTCAGTGTTCCTCACACACCAGTGTGCGAGCTGCACATGACTCCCAGTTGGGGGATGCACGGGTGCAGGCAGCACCTCCAGGTCACGCTTGGCCCTGGTGAGGTGCGGGCAGCAGGCACAGGAGGAGCACTCACCTCTTTGCCTGGGGCTCCAGCCCCACGCTCCTCAGCCACCTCCTTTTCTGGTTTGGTCCCAGCTGCTTCTTCCTGGGGTTCAGCCCCAGACACTCCTACTCCTGCTGTCTCCACTGCTTTGGAGCCCACACCTTCCTCTGCTCTCACCTCAGGTCCTCCCACCCCACTGCCCACCTTGGTCTCACTCCCAGCATCCTCTGCTCCTCCTGCCTCACTGCCCACCTTGGCCTCACTCCCAGCATCCTCTACTACTACCCCACTGCCCCCCTTGGCCTCACTCCCAGCATCCTCTACTACTGCCCCACTGCCTCCCTTGGCCTCACTCCCAGCATCCTCTACTACTGCCCCACTGCCCCCCTTGGCCTCACTCCCAGCATCCTCTACTACTGCCCCACTGCTCCCTTTGGCCTCACCCCCATGATCCTCTGCTCCCCCCAGCCCTTTGTCCCCCAGTGCTGCCTCTTTGGCGTGCATCCCCGCCATCCCTTCCGCACTCTCTCCTGCTGTGCCATCAGCCTCCGAGGGCCTGGGCTGCTTTGTTGCTGGTGTGGGGAGGGGCACAGCTTCCTGTGGCTCCATCTCTGCAAGGAGACCAGAGGTAGGAGGGTCAGATTTGGGCTGTGCAAAGAATACCGTCCAGCCTGCCCAGAGCCCTGTGCTCACCTGCAAATCGCCCCTCATGGCCTCTACTTACCTTGGCCACACTATTGCCAGGTCTAGGAAGAGAGGGTGGGGGTGTGGTGGGGTATGTAAACAGGAAGCAGGAGCAAGGTGAGGGCTTTTAACCCTTTCCCAACAGGCTAGAATCTGGCCCTTTAAGGCAGGGGGCAGCACCGGACCCTCCTGTTACCTAGTAAACAAACCCCAAATACCCATGACTGGATCAGGCCAGTGACTCAAGCACTAAAACCTGCACCAGGTGGGGGTGGGGAGAGAAGCATGGGTGCTGCGGGAGGGGGGAGTGCATGAATGCCAGCACCAGCTAAATATACTCCTGCCTCTCACTGTGGGGCCCCCTTGGCAAAACTGTGGTCACCAACCTGGTCCCCTATTCAAGCACCCTCACCCCATGTTGGGTGTTCAACCAAGCATAGTCCTGCACTCATGACCCACTCCTGACTCTGCTGGTGCCCCTCACTCCTGACCCACAGCCCCCTTCTAGCACAGCCTTGGGGTCCTCCCAGCTTTGTCGGAGCTCCTTACTCCCACCACACGGCCCACCTGCCATCCCAACCCCAAGCCCTTATGGCCTTGTGTCCCCCCAGGGCCTGGCACAGGTACTGTGGGGGTGAGTACAGGAATTGCCAGGGGGTCCTCAGCAGGATAGCAGTCTATGGAGGATGGGGGGCTCCAGTCTGATCCATTGGTGCCTGCTGGGGGCAACCTGGTGCCAGCCCCTCTGTGACCCCTCCCACATCTCTGGGTTTCTGCTGGTGCCTGAACCCCTGGGCTGGCAAGCAATGCTGGGCTGAGGCTGCACCTACCTGCTGGCTGCTTCCTAGGGCTTGTGGGCTCACTGTGGGCTGCAACTGTCAGCCTAGCTCATTGTATCACTGCCCTTGGCATGCCCCCCCCGCTAGGGGATCCTATTTTTATCAGAAGAAACACATGGTACTTTCCTTCAGCTGCCCCCCCCACACCCCTCCCCTCTTCTGCTGCCCTTGCATGAGCATACACAGATCTCCTCCTGCAACCCGCATGCTGCCCTCACCAGCCCCCCAGCCCCTGGCACTGAGCCCCCAGTGCTCCCCTGCAAATCCCACAGTCCCCACAGAATGCCCTGTTTCCCTCACACCATGACTTCTCTGCACTGACCTTCCCACTACCAGCCACACCACCCCAACCCCTCCTTACTCCACATGTCCTTACATACACAGGAGGCCGACAGAACCCCTCCACTGCCCCCAGACTCCTCACAACACCCTACTGTCCTCTCCTCACACACAGAGCACCCTAACACCCCCACACATAACCACTCCACTGCCCCTGACAGCCCTCCACCACCACTCTACAGAGCCCTCCAACTCTCTTGCAGCTCCTTGAAAACCTCCTCAACCGCTCTGAACACAAACACTCCCCATCAGTTCCTCCCCCCAGAGATCTCCACCACCCACAGAGCCTCCCTTTCCACTGCCCTCTGTAGACAGACCCCTCACCTCCCCATGCATGCAGACCCCCTGCTACCCCCACACACAGACCTCCCCTTTCACTGTCCTCTGTTCACACATATATCCCACCTCCCTTCCCCCCACACAATTCTATATGTGCCTACAGGGTTGTTGGTTGTAGCCGTGTTGGTCTAAGGACATAGGCAGGCAAGGCTCTTTGGGTAGCTATCTTTTATTAGACCAACTAAATAGTTGGAAAAAAGCTCTTTGCAAGCTTTTGGTCACAAGCACCCTTCTTTAGGCATTGGGAGACTCTGCTGCTGTTATGTGTTATTCAAGGTAGAAAAGAAGCTAAAGTCTAACAAGAAGTCTATGAAAATGCAAATGAGTGGAAGTTTAGAAGACATTTACAGATTCACAGAAGTTTAGGAGCTGAGGGACCTCGTGAGATCAAGTCCAGCCCCTCTGCTTTGGGCGGCAAAGACTGCTGGGATCAAATAACTCCAGCAAGGTGTTGGGTACAGATGTGGGGGGAGGGAGGGAAATGTGTGAACAAAAGCAAGTGGTCATCTTGAGGCAGGTTACCTGGTGTATCAGATGTCAGGAAGGTTGTAATGTGTCATAAATCCAGTGTCTATAAGTCCATGATTTTTTGTATCCAGTAGATTAATGAAGTGAAGTTCATAGGCTCATCTATGTGCCTACACACACACACCCTCCACTGCCCTCTTCACACAGTCCCTCATACACACACATGCCACTTCTCCACACAGAGACCCCCTGACTCCTTCAACACACCCAGTTCCCAAGTCCCCACCACAACCAAAAACTGTCCACACTAACACACACAGTGCAAGGGAGGAAGATTACAGGGGGTTCCTCAGGGCTCTGGGTTGAGACCTGGACTGTTTCCCATACTCATAAATAGCCGGAATAGGGAATAAATAGGGAGATGACAACATTTGCCAAGATTCAAGGTGATTCCAGGTTGCCAACTCCACAGTAGGTAGCAAAAACTGCAGAAAGATTTTCCTGTGCTGCAGAGGTGGGCAGCTAAGGGGCATGGATAAATGCAAGGTTGTATGCCCATGGAAGAGAAGACCCTTGGTATTTATCCAGCCCTGGCACAAGTGCTCAAAATATATCGTCCTGGTCCTGAGGGCTCAATGAAGCCAAAAACAGACCAGAAACATCCCTGTGCAAATTCACAAGGTGTCTGAGCTCTGCCCAGAGACAGATTCAAGATATCACACAGAGAAAATAGATATAAACCTGGAATGGCGGGACAGAGTGGGCAGTATTGTGCGGGGTGTAGCAGGGCACTAAGATGTTCCTGCTCCTTTAAGGGCTGAAGCAGCCTGGCCAGGAAGCCCTGCAGCTGCCTGAGCAGCTGCCTAATGGGGTAATTGGCTAGCACCTGCAGACCATGACCACCAGAGGGAGGCAGGGCCTTAGGGACATAAGCTCAGGGCTGGAGCTAGCAGGGTTCACGCTCTCTGGCGAGTGCCAAGGGAAGGAGCCCAGCCTTAGAAAATTACCAAGAGATGTTCGGTCGCCTGCTTTACTACCTACAAGGACTAGGGCTCCAGAAGCCTACAAGGTACCCAGGGCTAGGAGACACACTATCATAGGGTGGAAGTTTTGCCTTCTTAAAGGGGCAAAACACAGTCTCCTTTGCTATTGTTGGGTTGTAGCCAAGGGGCTTGTGCTTGTATTATTGTTTAGGCTGGTGGTTTTGGGATGAGACTATAAAGGGAGGCAGAGGCCTCATTAGTGCCCAGTGGGCAAGGCACCCTATTGTGTAGGGCCTGGCGCCAGAGGGGCATGGAGGCACAGGGACCAGAGGGACCAGTGTCAGAGGGGCACACAGAGGTGACAATAGTAGTATAACACCTGCAAGGAGAACAAGAAGTCCTTCTTTAGGTACATGGGGAACAGGAAGAAAACAAATGGGAGTGTGGGCCCATTGCTCAGCAACTTAGGAGAGCTGGTTACTGGCACCCAGGAGAAAGCTGAACTCCTGAATGACTACTTCACCTTGGTCTTTCAGTGGACCAAAGGGAAAACCACGCCATGTAGAGTAGAGGATGAGCATGGTAGGAATAATTGCCTTCCTACTATTGCCATAGAATTGGTTTATGACCAGTTAATAAAATTAGATATATACAAGTCAACAGGACTAGATGATCTTCATCCAAGAGTGCTGAAGGAGCTGGCCAAAGTTCCTGCAGAACCCCTGGCAAAACTCTTCCACAACTTGTGGCACTTTGAAGAAGTCCCTGAGGACTGGAAGAAGACCAGTGTTATGCCCATCCACAAAAAGGGCAGGAGGGAGGACCCAGGTAACTATAGGCCAATCAGCCTAACTTCCATCCTAGGGAAAATCCTAGAAAAGTTCATCAAGGAATCTATCTGCGATAAGCTTGCAGAAGGTAAGATTCTGAATGACAGCCATGGCTTGGTCCTGGGCAGGTCTTGCCTAGGCCTTTGATCTAGTATCCCACAATGCCCTCGCGAGAAAATTGGAGGATTGTGGGCTTAACTCCAAGACAGTCAGGTGGGTGAGAAACTGGCTGCAAGATAGGACCCAGAGAGTCATAGTGAGTGGATCTGTGTCATCCTGGCAAGAAGAGGGCAGCAGTGTCCCACAGGAGTTGGTGCTCAGTCCAGTACTTTTCAACATCTTTATTAACGATTTGGATGTGGGTGTGAAGAGCTCACTGGCCAAGTTCGTGGACAATACCAAGTTATGGGGAAGAGTGGTCACGCTTGAAGATAGGCTACAGTTACAGGCGGACCTAGACAGGCTAGCAAGTTGGGCAGATTGGAACCTGATGAAATTCAACATTGAGAAATGTAAAGTGCTCCACCTCGAGACAAGCAACCCCCAACACACCTACAGGCTTGGCAGCACCAAACTGACTAGCACCATGAATGAAAGGGATCTGGGGGTAATAACAGACCACAGTATGAATATGAGCCGGCAGTGTGATGCTGTAGCCAGTAGGGCAAATAATGCTCTGGCATGCATCAATCGATGCATCTCCAGCAAAACCAAGGAGGTGATTCTTCTGCTCTACTCAGCACTGGTGAGACTGCAGCTGGAGTACTGCATCCAGTTCTGGGCACCACACGTTAACAAGGATGTGGACAAGCATGAGAGAGTCCAAAGAAGAGCCACCCATATGATCAGAGTCTTAAAAGGCAAGCCATATAAGGAAAGGCTGAGGGATTTGGGACTCTTCAGCCTGAGGAAAAGAAGGCTGAGAGGGGATCTGGTAGCAGCTTACTGCTATACTAGGGGAGTACATCAAGGCCTTGGTGAGCAACTGTTCCCTGGGGCACCTGAGGGGAAAACTAGGAGTAATAGCCACAAACTGTTTCAAAATCGATTCAGGCTCAGCATTAGGAAAAACTTTTTCACAGTCAGGGTGTTCAGACTATGGAATAAGTTCCCTCCAGAGGTGGTGCAATCACCTACCCTGTAAACCTTCAAGAGAAGACTAGACACCTTGCTGAAGTCACTTGACCCCCAGTTATCTTTCCTGCTTGATGCAGGGGGCTGGACCCAATGATCTTCCGAGGTCCCTTCCAGCCTTACAATCTATGAATCTGTGACACAGTAAAGAGTAGGTCAGAGCTGTGTATTATGCCCTTGGCATTAGGGCATTAAAGGGACAGCCTCCTGCCTAGAAACAACTTGTTAATTACGACAAAGGCGTGGCAAACAAGTCAGGTGGGCAGACTGCCCTAGACAGGTGGGTGGACCAATGTTGTGATCGGCCTTGAGATGACCCCCTGTCACAGTTGTGCCTTGGTCAGGAAGGCCGTGCACGGGGAACATCTGTGCCTCTGAGAGGGAGGGAGTGAACTCTTGGGCCAAAATAGAAACCCCAAGAGTCAATATAGAGGAGCAGTGCCAGGGTTGAGAATGCTGCTGGAGGGGCTAGGAGATACTGGCCAATACTGCTCATTTGGCCTGACGGGTGTGGCCAGGGTCAAGGGAAACCAAAGGCCCAGATGGGACTACAGCCAAAGACTATGGGGAAGATAGAGGTAGGCCTAGAATAGGAGAGCTCTCATTCCTGTGGGGAAGGAGCAAAGGATAGAACAATAGAGAAAGGAAGACCTGAGAAAGGTACGACAGAGACAGAGAGTACCAAGGGACTGAAAAGTAAGACACTCAGTTGGAGGGTGTGATCGGAGGAAGTGGGAGAGGAGCTCACCTGCAAAGAGAGCTGGATGGAGAAAAGTCCAGACCAAGCAGGCTGAAGCCAAGGTGGCTGCCCTGTAACAATGTCTGCAAACAGGGAAGAAAGATGGTAGATCCAAAGAAATTCAGTGCCTGATGGCATTTCAGGTGGAAAGGACAAGTGCACTCGAGTGTCTTATTGTGATAGAGGCAGAAAAGAGCAGGAAGCATGAGGAGAAGCTGCAGTTCCTGGAGAAGGAAATGGCGGCACTAACACCAAGACAGGTAGAGGCCCAGGAAACCCTGAGAGATGAGAGGCCTGTTCTTGACCAAAAGGTAAAAAATGTAGGTTACACCATAGAGGCCTTACAGAGATGGTTGGCATGTCAGGACAATGTGGTGGAGGAACTGTGTAACAAGATCGAGGAGTGGTGACAGAAGTATTCCCAGCTGCAGGAAGCAGCACAGGCATTACAACAAGTGGTAATTGCAGCCCAATCCACATCAGCAGAAATGGACAGAGTAATAATGGCAGAAATGAAGAAGGCTACCAAGCAACAGCTAAAGAGCAAAAAGCTCCTGAGTAAGCCACCTTCCTTGAAGACGGAGCTGGGACATAAGACAGGGGAGTGCAACACATTTGAAGGCTCAGCTGCAAGTGGTAGAATCTGAAAATACGCAGCATGGAGAAAAGATACAATCCCTGGAGATGGGCAAAACAAGAGAAGCAGAACAAGCCACTGAGATAAATTGCCTGTAGTCCCTCCCACAAGACGCAACCAAACGGGTCCTATTCCTTGAGAAAGAAATGTGACCAGTACAGGTAACCATAGAGACCAGGGATTTCTATGAGAGTGCAGTACATTGTTGATGGGGAGGGAGCTACAGAGACTCCCATGGGCTACAAAGCTCTGAGACGATGCTCCCTGCAGGGTGCTGCACTCCCACTCAGACACTAGGTGGTGCTGCTTTGCTCTGTCTGCCCATCAAATCTGATTCCACCTTCTTTACAATGAGGGCTTTTCAATAAAGCTCCAGGTTGCTTAGTTTATGGACAGCCCATTTTTATGGACTTTATGAACAGGCATTTTTAGCCTGTTTTTTACAGACTGTTGGTAAATGTATGGATTGTTGACAACCCTGACTATGATCTGATAGTCACAAGTCGCGCAGTATAAGCACCGTAAGCTTCAGTCAAACCATGCTTTCCCCTGGGATTCTGGCTCCACACACCTCTGCCAGCACTGATCCCACCTGGGGCAGCTTGGATGGGATATAAGGGCCTGGGAAAAGCTGGGAAGAGGTAGAGGAGGTAATGAAGGACTGGACTAGGGAGAGCTCACGGGGACGGGGGAAGGAACATGGGGGAAACAAAATTCAGACAGCCCAAAAGCATCTTGTGCCAGTCACATCACATGGGCACTGTTGGGTCATGGGACCTAAAGTTATGCTGCCCTGTGAGTGGGTCCTCAGACAAGGGAGTCCTCCCCCATCCCATCCCATCCCATCCCATGCCACCTCCCTAAATCCTGAGACTCCTTCAACAAACCGACACAAAGCCCAAGTGGGGAGGGCTGATCTATCCTCCTGGATCCCCCACCTTGAGTGTCACCTCAGTGGTGATGAAGCTGTACTGGCAACACCATGCTGGTTCCCCAGAGATTTGTTGCTCAGAGAACCCTGGCTGAGAGGACAGGAAATATGGGACAGGAGACAACACCATGAGGTCAGAACCGGCCTTGCCCACAGCTAGTCCCAACCACTGAGTACTGCTTGGGTGTCCCCAGGGACTCTGGTCCCTGCACCAACCTAGTAAAGGCAATTGATGGCATGGATCTCTCCTAGGCAGGGGCACCCAGATGCCTTATAATGAAGTGTCTTCCTGTTATGGCTGCCCTGTCCCACCTCACTTCGGAGAGCTCCAAAGCACAAGGCCCATGAGCCGGCACAGCACATTCACTGGGCTAAGTGAGCATCCCATGCCGTCACCAGTGCTAACCATAATGGCAATTCAGACACAGGTAGGGCAGTGCCCTTATACTGGTCTTGGTCCTGGCCAACATCAGACCATGCTGTCCTATCCCTCTCTACCTACACAAAAGCCCAGCCAGGTCTCCTCATACCCTAGAGAGTGAGAATCCTGAGAGGTTTCCCCCATCCTGTTTTTCTGTTCAGCCCACATTATGTTGGTAAAATATAACTGGGGAGTTCAGGAAATGTGAGAATGGCAAAACCAAGCCAATGAGATAAGCACTTGGCTCATGCCCTCATGTGTGAGATTAGACCTGATACAAGCTCAGCACTTTTGCTTTGGAGGAAAAATGAAAAATGCTTCTGGAAAATGTATTGCAAAACGGTGTATAGTAAATAAGGCTATTTTTAGGGCTGAAATGTATAAAATGATACACAGACACCAAAATAGTACTACAGGTATACTAAGTAGAGCAAATATAACCAGTTACATGTTATTTCTTATTTGCTTATATTCTAAAGAGATGAAGGCAGTTCTAGGTAATATATGTGCCATCTTTATTCACATTCCACACACCCACAAATAAGACATGTACCTTGTCTTGGCAAGTCAGAATGAAGGGAAAAAAAGTTTGTCCTTTTAACTAAACCATTCAGAATCACTTTCCTCTTTAAGACACTCATCCCAGTTTTCAACTGCTAATTTTGGAGAAAAGGTGAGTGTGGTATGTGAATAACAAGGGTATTATTATTGTTGGCGTTACTAAACAGTTTACAAGTATGTTGGCAAGATTTCAGCTGAGAGAGTGGAATTTTATTTAGAAAACAAAGTATAGAAATGATACAAATGGATGAACTGTGGAGGAATGTGTGAGCCAATAAAAAAGATTTCTAGAAATGTGAAAGGGCTAAATGGCTCCATTAAAAGGAGGGGAGTGTTGGAAGCAATGACATGACAGGCCTAGTATTGTGTTTTTGCAACAAACCTATTTGCAGACTGGGCTTGAAAAATATCAGGACAAGAATTCACCAGCCAGTAAACCAGTCTCTCGCCAGATTCTTTGAGTATTATGGAATGCCATGTTTACATACATAAACATTATATTGATAATGCAGATTATAAATTATAAGAATTATTGTACATTATTTCTGTTGGTAAGGGATAATAACTTCAACCTCATGCAATACCTGTGTATTACTACAGTGTTGGAATTTTGTTTCTATAGTTGTTTAGAGAAAAGAAAAGTGTTGTGGGCCTATATTGGAATAAAACAAAGCTTTGAAACATTTAGTGTGTGACACAGGATACTAACCAAGATGAATCTAGGGTATGACCCAGTTCTTATATTCTACTGTAAAAGGAAGTTCACAAATTTCTATACTGGGGAATGTGTAAATGTAATTCTGTATTCAAGAATTTGTTTTGACATTTTCATCATTTGACAATATTTTGTTATATTGAATCACAAGGTTGGGATGGACCTAACTGGTTCAGTGCTCTTCCTCTAAAGCAGGGGTTCCCAAAGTTTTTATGCCACAACCTGGCAAACCGTGGCCTGGAAGTGGCCACGGCACAGCAAACCATGGCCCAGCAGTCACAGCTGACCGTGGCTGGAATTTCCAGCTGGCAGACAGATAAGGATCCCCCCCACCCCCGGCCTAACCCTGTGCTGCCGAGGGCCCTATGAAAGGAGCCATGGCCTCTCCACCCAGCTCTGGGGGCTGCGGTTTGCCACTTCCCGTCTGGCAGCTGACCATGCTGCAGACCAGCAGCCAACCTGCTGCGGCCTGCCACCAGGCCACGGCCCGGGGGTTGAGAACCCCTGCCACTGTTAGAGACAGGACGCTGGGCTAGGTGAACCATGTGTCTGACCCTGTATGGCACTTATGTTCTCATATACTGATCTCCCTTGGGGGAGGCAAGGGAAAAATAATTTATCCTATTTGTAGGAGACTGATTTCCAACAAAACACTGAGACCATGACAGCAAACGAAAAGCTTCTTCCTTCATATGGCGTCAGATATCAACTTGCAAATCTATGAGCCACTGTCTGGCATTATCACTCAATATATGGATTCTATCCACCCCTTCTGGGCATTTGTAGAGACTGCAGCTTCAATTAAATGCTGTGATGTTTATTGGACTCGCATTCACACAGGGGGCTGTCCAAAATGTTCATCTTGTGAAGTATTGTTCTGAAGCATATATATCCAGATCTCAGTCTGTTCAGCTTGACCCATGCTCCTCTGCCAAGGTTGTGCCCAATGGGGGACTCATTTAGTGTTGGTATAAAACACTGTAGAAATAGGTCTGACCTTTTCTAATGGTTGGCCCACTGTTGCTGCCCACAAGTTTAGTTCAGCACCCCCAGAACAGCTGTACAGCCTGGATAGCTCCAGCATATGCTCATGCAGAGATGGCCAAGGACCAGGGCAAGGAGATGCACCTTCTAGGTAAGGAGGAGGTGGAGCACTGAAGTAACCACTCACATGCCCATTTGAGAATCCCATCTTGCAGTGGTATTTTGCACAGGGAGCAGAGAGTTGTGAGGTAGGACTCCACCAGTCTGCCACAACCCACTAGGACTGCAATGTGCAGAGCAGGGGTTTGCAAAGCTGGAAAAAAATAGCATTTGATGTCAACAGCTCATTAATCTATGCTTTGTCTACATCAGGGGAGACTCCCAAAAAAGCCCCATGCAAAAATGGCTCATTGCCACAGTCTTGCCAGAAGGATAGGGAACAGTAGAAGACAAAATCCCTGCCTTGGGGCAACCACAGGAACAGGCTAATGGAGGTGCTCTCAGGGAGAGGTTCACACCTAGCGACTGGCTAAGCCAGGGCCTGATTCCAGGGATACGTAACCATGGAGAGAACAGTGAAGGAGAACCCATATCCCCCACAATCATGCTACCCCAGGCCAGCATCTCAATGTGAAGAGACAAAGCACAGCGATCAACAAGGCTTTGTGGAAACCTTGGCCCTGGGCAATCCAGGAGGAGCAGTGTGAAAGCCACACAGAGAAGATTTTGGGGAAGGAGATGAAGAACTCCATGCTTCTCAGGGTGTATAAATGCCTTAGTGTTCTTAGTGACTTGGTGGGGTGCATACAGAGGGTCAGCAATGGAAAGAGAGGCTCTGCTGCATACTTTGTCTTACAGGGCAAATATATACTCACCTGCTATAACTTGGTAAGTCTCATTGCTGGCCCAGGTATAGAGAGGAAGGACTGGCCATCAATAACCAGTTGCTCTGTTTGGGTGACTTTCTCTTATGAAGATGAACACACCCCAGAGAACAGCTGGCTAGAGGTGGCACCTTTGTTTGAAATATAGGGTCCTGGATTTGCTGTCCTAACACTGAAAAGAGAAGCAGACAGGCATGATACTAGCAGGTTTCCTGCACTTAACTTACTTGATGCCACTTACAGTTCAAGTCTATTTTTGGCTATGTAGATGGGCAAGAAAAATCAGTTGACAGCTGTACTGTGGTTTGTGTGTGACCAGGTATGTCATGATCATGTGCAGCATGACAAAATGTGCAATGATGACAGTATTGGCTCTAGGTTCTGGGAGTGCACCCACATGTTCACCCAGTGAAGTTCTAATCTCCACAAGGTAGTCAACAACCCCAATGTTGTCACTTAAAACACCTGCTTCTTCTGGGCGTTGAGGGAGTGTCTTCTGGCCCCCCACTGTTTGATGTGGCTGGCCAGCTGGTGTCCACACATGCTGTAGGGTATAAATATGTGAACAAGAAGCAACTCCTGTAACGTTGTGGAGTTTGGCTATTCCCTCGTGGCCATACCTGAAGCAATGAAAGAGAAGCAGAAAGCCTGGCCTGAGAGTCTGAGATCATCATCCAGAGTTTGCCCAAAGAAGCATGAGCATTTCACCAGTGCTTACCTGAATGATGTGCAAATGGAGAGTGTGGAATAAAAAAAATCTTTATGAGCTGCCCCAGCCCCCTCAGGGTACCTCCCCTTCACACTGTCCCCACATTCTCCAGAGACACTTTCTTGGGACTTTTCTCTCCAGCTACAGGCCCTGTGGTATCCCACTGTGTCCAGTTTCTGCCTCTTGAAATACCTCCCAAACACCCTGGGCATAATTTTATCTTTAAAGGGTTTGTAATGAAGGGTGGTGAGTGTGAGAGGTGAATGCCTGAAGCATGGGGCTCTTGTACAGGAATGACCCAGGCTGTTTTGTATTGGCAGTGCTCTTCAACGGGTGCCAGGAGTTTGAAGACCGTTATTGTACTCTTTCATAAAATAGGTGATTTTGATGACCCAAGCAACTAGATGCCCATCACCCTTTCCTCAACCATCTGAAAATATCAGTTTCACTGCAGCCCAGATCACAGACTGGGCTGTGAAGGAGGGAGGGCACCAATTTGAACCAAAAACTAGGGCTGCTATGAACACAACTCTTCAACCTCACACTGGCTGAAGAGCAACATCAGCACAAGACAGCCTGTGTTTTTCCTTTGCAAGAGCCTCACACTCGAGGTACTGACTCTCTCATTCCCCTGCACTGAAAATGTACTACCTGTGTTAACCAGGCAGATAGAGAAGTGGTTTTGAAAAGTTCCTACCTTCCTTAAACTGAAAATGAATCGCATGCAGTTTAACTGTTGTGACTGTGATAGTTTGCTGAGTTCATGTATTCACTTGGATTGGGAAGCTGCAGTATTTTAAGGCACAAGTAACCCTGTGGTGCCCTGGCTGGTGCATTAGCTTCCTAGCAATTACCAGGCATTCAAAAGTTGTGGATTCAAGTCCCATCAGAGCTAAGCAATTTGAAATACTACTACCATACCCAGAAAGGGACTATCCGCATTCACACAAGACAGGCCCAGGGAGCTGTTAAATGGCGTGCCACAGACCTCCCCTCCTCTTCCCTCCACCAGGGGCAGACTCACTGTGCAGCTGCCTGCATAAATCAGAGTCGCTGCTGCATTTTGGCCTGGTTGGGACAGGGGCAGCTGGGGCCCCCTCCAGCAGGGCTGGTGGGAACAGGGGGATGTGTGTCAGGAGGAGCACTGGCAGAGCTGGGGAGGCTGTGGCTTGTGGGGGACGGAAGACTGAGTCAGGAGTGCAGGGCATTGTCTGCACTAGGGGGATGTGGGGAGTGTGGGGCACCAGCAGGGATGAGGGGGAGCTGTGGGTGAGGAGGAAGGGGCACCAGCGTGGCCCAGAGGTCAGGGTACTGTTGGAAGTGAAGGGCATTGGCAGGGCCAGGGGTCTGCAGGTCAGGAGTGAGGGGCAGCAGCAGGGACAGGGGGCTAAGGATTGGGAGTGAGGGGTACCAGCATAGCCAAGGGATGGGGGACTGTGGGTTGGGAGCAAGAGGCACTGGTAGGGCGGGGGGAGGGTGGTGCTGTGGCTTATAGTTTTGTTTTACATTTAATTTCTGAGGCCATAACACTTGCTAGTTACTGTAACAGTTAGAAAGTGTCCCCCCCTCTCCACAATCATACACAGTTGTTCTCTTTTTTGGAACTGGAAATATTGTAACCCTACCTTTCCTTTCTAAACAGCCTGGGCATTTCATTATGCCACAGAACAACACAGTGTTGAACCCTGTTTGTTCTCACTGGGAGCTCCTTGGGAGATGGTCTGGCACCCACCACGTACCTATAAAGACCTCCAGAGACGGGCGAGGCACACAGATCCTGTGCAGCGCCAACAATGAGAACACGAGGAGCATAATGAACGTTCTGGCCCATTTTGCAGGAAATCAGACCTAATTCCTATCCGTGTCCCTTTTGCCTTCAAAACTGATGGATACTTCCATTTTCTAGCCATTTTTTTTCAGATGTGGCTGTCACTCTCCTCAACAGGAACTATTGGCATGAAGGGGGCAGGCCTGCAGGCTTTTTGCTGAAGGTAAAGTCCAGCCACCATCTGTCCAGTGAAGGAAAAGACCCACTTCCCTCCACATATCATAAACACTATAAAGCCTTTTCCTTAACCTTTCTCCAGTCACTCCTCCTTGAGCAGAGTCAAAGCTTGAGGAAGCCTGGAAACCTTTTGGGGACTATGAGTGAGCACAGCAGGCTGCTAGGCAGCAACCTTGACCATAGAAAGCTTGGACATTAGTCCAAAAGAGGACAACTGTATATGATTGCGGAGAGGGGAGGCACTTTGTAACTGTTACAGTAAATAATTGTTATTGCCTCAGAAATTAAATGTAAAACAAAACTAAAAGCCACAGCACCCTCCCCCCCACCCTGCCAGTGCCCCTTGCTCCCAACCCACAGCCATGCTAAGCTAAACTGACTTCTTTGCTGTGTTTGCAGACAGGCTGGCCGTGCTGCCGGCCGTAGCATAAGGGAAGTCTCTCGTCAGCTCCCTGACGTCCAAGTCATCGCTGTGCTTCTTCCATGGCCTGTGCGAGGGATCCACGACCCTTGTGATCCCGGGTCCCCCGGTCGTGCCAACTCCTGCCCCCAAAGTCACACAACTAGCTTGTCCGACTTCAACTCCAACCCCGACTCATCACCTAGCATCACGCTGAACCACATCGGAGCACCTGCCTCCCCTGCCAACACCCCCATGCAGCTGGGGGCCGCCCTTGGCCTGCAGCGGCCGCCACGTCTTGCACGAGGAGCAACTGCGGCTCCGGGCAGGAAAGCGCCCCCTCGCCCCTGGGGACCCGCACGAGGAGAGAAGCTGCACATGGCGCCTCCAGGCTGCTCCGAGCAGGGGCCCTGCAGGAAATGCAGGCTCCCTCCCCGGTTGCTTTTGGGGCTGGGGAGCGCAGGGCGGTGACGGCTGTGCGCGCTCGCAGAGGACAATGCTTCCAGCTGTTCAGTGAAGCGGTCACATCCACGCCGAGGCCCAGCCGGCTTGTAGCACGCACATCCCGCCCGCTATCCCCGGCCCCCAGAGGCACGTCAACCCCAGCCCCCGCGTCCCCATGGCAACATGCCCCGCCCCACTCCCGGCTCGCCCTCCACGCCCCTGGAGTCCCACCCCCTGCCCGTGCCCGCTCCCGCTCCCTCCCAGCCCCGCCCCCGCGCGTCTCCGGGGTTGTCAGGCCGGGCCTCCCGA